>NC_088931.1:82142500-82372500 GCF_038396675.1 Hydra vulgaris
CTTGCTCCCTACTCTCACTACAGATCACAATGTCATCAGCAAACATCATAGTCCAAGGGGGCTCCTGTCTAACATCCTAACTAACTTAATGAATAGAAAAAATTTAAATATAAAATAATAACGTAAATAAAGTAACTAGACTGATTATTTGCTACAGAGTGACCCAAAATATTAAAAGTAGAGATGGAAATCGAATCTTTTTTTTATAGTTCGGGTCGGGTTCGGTTCGGTTAAATCAATTGTTTGATTTCGGCACGGTCTTAAGCGCAGTTCGGGTTCTAGTCAATTTGGTAAAAACTAAAGTTCAGGTTCGGTTCGGTATCAACCAAATTGTTTTTTTATTAGTTTGATTAGTTACGTGATATTATACGAATAAATTAAAGTGATGTTATGGTACTTCTCTATCAATAAGTGAAAAACTTAAATTTTTTTGATTTTTTGATTTAAGTGAAATATTAACAAAACTTTTACGAGGAGACCAAAAGCATATATATCTAAGTTTAAAAAAGTTTAGGAATGGGTATGACTACAATTTTAACCTTAATCGAATATTTAAATCTAGCAGAATCTTTTTTTAGATCAACTTTAGGGGAAAAAAAATTGTGAATGTTGTCCTAGATGTATTATAACTAAAAGTAGAATTAATATCCAACTTTAGTTTTAGGTTCAGATTTTTATTTGTTCTTTTAGCAATCATGTCAGCCTTGTGCCGTCTGCCTATTTAACCTTGTTTTATGACAAGATTATGGTTAGGTGGGAAAACATATAGTTCTACTGTACACTAGTCTTCATATTTGTAGAATTTTTTTTTTCATTTTTTGTTTTGTTTTTAATTTTTCTCAGAAAAAGAATTTTATTACAACCCTTAAATTTAAACAACATTTTCTTGAATTTTTGCAATATTTGGTCTTTCCCCAAAATCTAGTAATATATCCAAATTTTAAAACAGAGGACTACATTGAATTTTGGCAAATAAGTTTTTTATAAAAAGTCTTAAATCATGAATGCAAGTTTTATTTTCTAAAGTACAAATACAATAAATGATTGTTTGGTGCTTCCTTATTTTATTAAAACAAACAAACTAGGATACCTTAACTGGCAATCTAATCATATCTGCTAAATAAAGCACAAAAAATTATTAGCTGCTGATGCAGTTTTACAATTTAATAAAGGTGCTCCGGGTGTTTGCAAAGATTTTGAACTTTTAAAACTTCCTGTCGGACTGTTATGAATAAAGGATTTATTAAAAACAACAACGAACGAATCAGAAATATGAAATGAAAATCATCAAAAAAAGCAACACAACAAAGAAAAATCCTTAAAAGTATAAGAAAATGTTACTTAGACATAAAAAATGAATCAGAAAAACAACAAGCTTACTATATTGGAGGTTGTTAGTTGACTTAAAAAGTTTATTGCTTTTAAAACGTGTTTTTTGCCATTTGAAAATTTCCAATATGCACGATTACGTAGAATAAAATATCTCAAGATCTAAAGGAGAAATTACTATGAAAATTTCTGGATATTTATTATATTCAGATGTTGGATTGGTACTAGAATTAGATTCTAATATAAACCAGTTCATGAAATATTTCCTGATATGTCCAACTCCTGACACCATCAGCTGGTTTAATATAGTAAGCTTGTCTTTACTCCTTAATTATATGCGTTTAGTAGATGATTCTTGTACAACTCCTACATTAGTAATATATATTTCTGCATAAATAATATTTCACAGAGTATTTATAAATATAAATTTATATAAACTTACTGTGCAGCCCACCACCAGTAGATGGTGCACTATAGCAGCCCAAGCTTAGCCTGTCAAGTAAAACTTTAAATTCATAGACTAATTTTGATATTTTAAGGTGGTATTACCCTTTAAGAGAAAAAAATTTAAATCTTGATATTATATGAGAACATTTATGTTTTTCTGAAGTGTTAAATTAAGTTATTTCAAAAAATAACAAAATTATTTTTTTTTAACCCCCTGCTCGGTAATTATGCGCATAAATTAGCACAATTTAGGCAAAAAAATGAACCTTTTTTTAACAAGAATATCTTGGGAACCATTTATGTTCTACAAAGCAAACTTTATGAGTAGTTTTATATATGTTCAAAAATTCTGCTGAATTAAAAATTATACAATAAATAACATATATATATTTATATTTATATATTTATATATTATATATTTATATATATATTTATATATATATATTTATATATTATATATTTATATATATTTATATATAATTATACAATAAATAACATATAACTTTAAAATTCTGTCAATAAAAAGAAAAAAGTACAAGTAGAGCTTGCAAAAGTTTAAATTTTGATACTTTAATATAAAAAAAAATGATTTTCTTTGATTTTTTATCACTAATACACTCAAGAATAATTTGCTGAAAGTTTGAAAAAATTCCAATGAGCGGTTAAAAAGTTATCTTTGTTAAAAAATTAAAAAATAAACAAAAAGTTAATCGCTGGAAAAACGCAATTTAAAAAAATACTAAAAGTACATAACGTTTTTACACAAAAAAAAACCAGCACTGTTATAAGCAAAATCTTCTGCTTTATTATGTTGGTCAATAAAACCTTTTTAAGGAACAATTTAGTCATGAGCACACAAAAAAAAATATACAAATTGGACTTGTATTTTTTAAGATATTGCAAGAAATATATCTCTAAGGCCTGTTGCTAAGGCGCTTTATGATCCAGTACCAAATCTATTCAGGCCTTTAAATTTATTTTTTTTGAATTTCCTTTTATTATTATAAGAGTAGATATAATAAATGAATGAAAATTGTAAAAATTTAATTTAAAAAAAAAATTTTCAGCCTGTTTTTTGGGGTACTACCACTTTAATGTCATTTGGAAGATTGTTCCACTCCTTAACAATTCTGTTTATAAAAAAAAATTACGTTGAATGTCTGAGTTTTTGAGAATCTCTCGCACAAAATTTCCTCTAATATTTCCTGTTGAAAGTGATTTCCGCTCTACTAGTTCTAAATGGTTTTCTAGCTTTTTGGATCAGATCTCCGCAATTTCTTCTTATTTCAAGCGTTGTTATATTGAGTTGTAGATTAAGTCTGTTCATTTGCTCTTTATAAGAAAGATTTTTCATACAATGTGCAACTTTTGTAGTTCTTCGTTGAGCGTGTTCAACTTTAAAGATATCTCCTTCTAGATATGGTCTCCATGCAGGCATAGCAAATTCTAGATGTGGGCGGATATAAATGGTACATAGCCTTTTCCATACGTGCTCGTTTCTTGATTGAAATGTATGCTTCAAAAGCCCAAGTATACTATTTGCTTTTGCTACTATGTAATTTACATGCGCAAGGGTTTTTAGGTCTTTGGATATAATAACTCCTAAATCCTTTATTGTTTCGGTTTTTTAATTTTAATAATACACCCATTAGCGTTTGTGATTGAGTACTCATAATGTGGGTTTTTTTACCTTTATGCATAACCATGCACTTATCGAAATTTAGTTCCATATGCCACATGTTGAACTTAGTTGAAATTTTGTTAATAATATCCTGAAGTTCTAGCGAATCATTTAAATGTGTGTTTGGTTTTATAGGTTTTATTAACTCAGTATCATCAGCATAAGTAAAACATCTAGTTTCGAGTTCTCCCGGTAAGTCGTTTATGTATAATACAAATAGAGTCAGTCCGAGAACAGATCTCTGTGGTACACCGCTTGTTACACCAATCCGATGCATCATGACCCATAACTACTCAGCAAAATCAGATGGATTAAACTATATTTCAATAAAGAAACAAAATCTATAATAAATTCAAACTGCATGCGCTAGATAACTTATATATAGGCATCATTTTCGGTACCGATTTTCAAGAATTGCATGAAAGTATTACCATTAAATATGGTGGCAAAACGACCACTTATAACTTTTGCAGCACTTTCAGCAATGAAAACTGAGCCTTCAGAATTGTTTGCTAATCTCACTAAAGATTGCCAAACTATTGCCACTAGATCTCGACATTATTCTCAAAGAGATAGAGAATATGTTAAATCTGAAACCTATAGTTTGGTTTTAGCAGGAATAAAACTATCAATAAGTATACCCAGTAAGATCCATTTCCTTTACCTAAGATTAATTAATCTTAGGTAAAGGTAAAACTTATAAGTTGATCGTAAGCATTATTTCCAAATACAAAATTAGCAGTACTCTAGACCTTCGATCTGCTTACTATAAATTATCTTCACAAAAGATGATCGGCCAAATACTGCTTTCAAAGCTAAAAATAAACTGTGGCAATACACGAGAATGCCTTTCGAAATTACCGTGTGTGTTTTTAATAAACACATTATTGGGTTACCGTGTATCATAAGATTCCTTAAAACCCAATCCTCTGCGGCTTGCCCCTCTTTCTAAGTTACCTCCACCTGATAATGCTAAGTCTCCGAAACAGATTATTGGAATGTTTTTATACAATGCAAATGGATCAGAATATTTTCAGATAAAATTCAACCTTTTAGTTGTGTTACCCAATCTCCACTCAATCAACAACAAATATTAGTA
The DNA here is from genome assembly GCF_038396675.1 of Hydra vulgaris. Classification (NCBI taxonomy): domain Eukaryota; kingdom Metazoa; phylum Cnidaria; class Hydrozoa; order Anthoathecata; family Hydridae; genus Hydra; species Hydra vulgaris. Next base: position 82,147,057 of record NC_088931.1, read on the forward strand.
TTTGAAAACTTAAAAAATGAGCTTGTTTAATCTTCTTTTCAATCCATTGATGAGAATATCCCTTTTACTATAGAGACTGATGCTTCAGATTTCGCTATATCAGTCACACTTAACCAAGATGGAAAACCTGTTGCCTTCCAAAAAACCTGTTACTCTTTAAAAAAATGAAAATGGATCAATATTTAATTTTTATCACAGACCAACACTATGTAGCATTTATGTATGATTATAAATCAAACAGTAAAATAAAGAATGATAAGATAATGCGTTGGAGAATAGCCTTGTCTCCATATTCGTATTATATTCATAGTCTTCCAGGGAAATGTAAAAGTAGTCCAGATACATTTACTCGTGTTCGATGTGCAGCAATAAGTTTAGAGTCGTCATATGATTTGCATGCTGCACTTTGCCATCCTGGAATTACTCGACTCTATCATTTTATTCGGTCAAGTAACCTACCTTATTCAATGAAAGACGTAAGGCAAATATGCAGAAATGGTAGAATATGTAATGAAATAAAACCGAAATACTATGATCTAATTGCGACAAATCTAATAAAAGCATATTAGCCTTTTGAGCGTATACCCATGGATATTCAAGAGCCATTATCTTCTTCAACTCATGAAGATTTATCAACAACGGTAATCATGAAAAATTCATGATTACCGTTGTTGATAAATCCTCATGTTTTCTTTTTGCCTATCCAGTAAAATATATGACTCTTAGACAATATCAAACTGTTTAGCTGATCTATTTTTCATGTTTGGTATGCCTGACTATTTTCATTAAGACCGTGGATCATCTTTAATTTCTTTTAAATTAAAACAGTGGTTCTTCACAAAAAGTATCGCAACTAGCAAGACAACCTCTTATAACCTAGTTGGAAATGGACAAGTGGAAAGATGTAATGGAGTTATATTAAAGTCAATATTACTCACTCTTAAATCTCGAAATCTACCATTATCATCCTGAAAGAAAGTTTTACCGGATGTACTTCATGCTACAGGATCTTTATTTTGTACCTCTACTAATTGCAGTCCACACAAATATCTTTTTAACTTTCAACGAAGATCGTCATTAGGTTCTTCAATTCCTTCACGGCAATTAATCCCCACAATGCATATGTGAGATTGCCTAATGGTCAAAAAACTACAGTTTTTACTAAGCAATTTGCTCCTATTATATTAGAGGATGAAATACAAACATCAATTAATAATCTAGAAACTACTCCTACCAATAGCGACGGAAGTTTGTTACCTTCGGAAAAGAAAGTTAAGATGATTCGAAAACTATGAAGCAAATGGATTTTTTACCGTTTTATTGTTTCCAAAAGACTTTTTCAATTTTGCCGAACAGTCATTCCAACATGGTTTTGTTAAATGTTTATTATTTTATCAGTGAGCCAACCTTTACCAGATGTGGCTTTTCCGTCAGATTTTACTCGCCGTATTTCTTTTCTTATAAGACGTAATCGACTCCCTTTACGCTTTTGGTAATGCACAATATATTCTAGTTTTATTGGAACAAGGTCATCACCATAACGTTTGTGTGAAATAACCGCGCTAAATAAAGGAGTCTCCATCACCAAGATGCCAGGTACCACCAATAGAAACATCACAATCAATAACATCATTCATATTAGAATCAGGTTTCAGTATTCTCCGTAGCAGCATTTTTTATACATTTTACAGCAACTAATTTTTAAGTATCATAAAGTTTGCTATTAATATAGTAAAAACTAGATTTTGATTGAGGTGGTGACATGTTTATTACGGAGGAAAAAGTTAACATTGCATCTCTCCCTCTCCCAATCTCCCTGAATGTCATAACAATGCTCACAATAATTTCACTAGCATATATACAATGTTTGTTGTTTTTGATAACAGAAGAAAAAAAAGTTTTCTTTAAAAGCACAACCACTGCAAGAAATTTGAAAAAACAAAGAAAACCCTAAACGTCTTGAATGATCATTACACATGGAAAGCTTTGTACCACATATATATTCAAGTAGCGTACTTTTCAAAACATTTTTTCATTTGTTTAAAATGCATAAAAAATATGAACTCATCATTACCAAATAATTTACTTTTCAACCTGTAACAGTAATAGGTTATATACAAAAATAAAAAGTGTAAAGCACTATTTCATCTGAATTCAAAAAGACAATAACACTATGTTTAAACGCTAAAAACAGTAAAGTGACTTAGATTTATGACATTTAGACCAATGTGAAACTTGAAACATGAAAAAAGAATGATATCAGACTAAGCATGTTCAGTTTTTAGGGGCTATCTAAAAGAATAAAACGGTTAAACGGAGCAGCCGTGGCGCAATCTAAGAGATCTTACTCAAAACCCAGAGGTGCTTTTTGATAAGACAGTAAGGACTTCTGAGAGCACCTAATTAACTACAATATATATATTAGTAGACGGTTGCTATGGTCGTTGCCCGTCTGATAAATGAATGCAATATAAGAGGGCTCTTCATAAGAACCGGCATTAATCCATATCCTACCACGATCCCCATTTGGAGATTTTTGGAAATTATCTATTATTTACGCTATACCAGCCACGATCCCCAAATGGGACTTTGTATTTTTTATAACAATGTTTTTTTTTTTTTATTAATTTAACTTGGATAAATACTTTTCCAGTTAAAAAAACAATTATATTTTACAAAATAAATGTTTTAAAAAAATTGGCAGGTAATGGGTTAATAGGAACCACAAATATATAAAGCCCTCTTACATGTCTTACATTTTTCGGCGCCGTACAAGCAAAAAAATAAAACGTATTTTAAAATTAGTAGCATTTTAAGCAGTTCTGCGTTTTCTTTTTATTAAAGCAATGTTTAAGCACTGTTTTTTACAAATAAGTAAATAATATATAAGGATTATAATAATAAAATAGATAATTTTTCGTGGCTTGTAATATTTTTAAAAGATGGCGGAATCAGAGGGCATGTGTGAAACACAAAATACCAATACTGTGCTAAAAACTACGATTTCAGATCGTATTTATAATTTTCTCATAATAAGCTTTGAATATATTTTTAAATTTTGGTTTCTTGTGTTTTTCATGATAGTTTGGTTTCTTAGAGAGCCAATAAAACTAGCAGATGCAAGTAATACAGGTGAAAGAAAAAACAAATATGTTGTTTATCTAGGTTTTTATATATATATATATATATACATATATATATATATATATATATATATATATATATATATATATATATATATATATATATATATATATATATATATATATATATATATATATATATATATATATATATATATATATATATATATATATGTGTGTGTGTGTGTGTGTGTGTGTGTATATATGTATATATATATATATATATATATATATATATATATATATATATATATATATATATATATATATATATAAAGAAAATATTATATATTATATATATATACGTTTGTATATACATATATTATATATGTATATACAAATATATATATATATATATATATAATATATAATATTTTCTTCATATATATATATATACATATATACACACACACACACACATATATATATATATATATATCTGTGTGTATATATGTATGTATATATATATTTATATATATATATGTATATATATATATATATATATATATATATATATATATATATATATATATATACATATATATATATATATACATACATACATACACACACAGATATATATATATATATATATATATATATATAATATATATATATATATATATATATATATATATATATATATATATATATATATATATATATATATATATATATATATATATATATAGTATTTCAGCATAAAAAGTATAAAAATTTACAAACTTTAAAGTAATAGTATTTATTTTTCTATAAATGCTTTAATCTTCAAATGACATTAATATAAAAGATCTATCTTTCCTTGTTAAATAAATAGTTACATTAAACTTAACAAAAATAAATAATTTTTGGTGCCCTGTACTAATTTTTCAAGAAAAGTAGTTTTTGATACATTTCTATTTTTATCTTAATTACTATTAAATCAAAATTGTAATATTTTTGCAAAGGGCACCAAATTATTAAAATTGCAATCCTTTAAGCATATAAAAATCAAAAAATTATTTTCTGGTTCTCTAGCTGTTATCCCATATGTCTTAAAACTTGGTTGGATTACAACATTTATTCTATTTTTATGCATAACTTTTTGTTTACATTTTAAAACAATCATGTGACCTTTAATATTTTAGGAGTTAAAAAATAGCGATTTGCTTTACTTACTTAAATATTGCCTTTTTCAGTGAAGATTCTGGTTTAAATAAATTTCTTTTTAAGTTAAAGTGGCCTTGCAATGTGTATATTTAATAATAAAAATCTAAAATATACTTTTTCAATTTTTTTTTAATAAAAAATGACAGCAAATTACTAAAATTTAGTCAAGCTCATTATTTGGCGTGTTTTATCTAAAATCGAAGAAATTTTTTAATCATTCATTTAATGTCATATGTAAAACATTTCGTTGGTATTTATATTCTTTTTACAGAACAAAATTATCTCTAATATTTTAAAAGTTTAAAAAGTTTTAGTAGCACCTACTAAGTGATTATTTAAAAAAAACACAAGAAGTCATAAAGTTCAATTAGAAACAGCCGTGATATATATATATATATATATATATATATATATATATATATATATATATATATATATATATATATATATATATATATATATATATATATATATATATATATAGGTATATGTATAAATTAATTAAATAATTGAATAAAGTAATTTAAAGAAAAATTCCTGTCCCATGCCAAACCTTCTGTCAATGTAGCAGCACATTCCTTTGTAGCAGCAGGTTATAAAGTAGTTAATGTATGTACTGAAGCCAATATATATTCCTCATGTTTAAAAAGAAGCGAAAAAAAAAAATTATTTTTGGTCGCTTAACTTTAGCTATATCTATCTCTCTCTCTCTTTGTATATATATATATATATATATATATATATATATATATATATATATATATATATATATATATATATATATATATATATATATATATATATATATATATATATATATATATATATATATATATATATGGCAGGAGTGAATTTATTAACTTTGATGTGTGAGGAAAATATATTTGCAACAACAATATTCATTAAAGATTGTTGAAGATGACAAATAAGAAATTTCGAGAGGTATATAAAATCAAGAGTAAGAGTTTGATGAGGGTGATAAAGAAAGGCAATATTAGTGTAGACTAACTTTGCAATAAATTGTTTATATTCTTTCCATGAGAGGTTAGTAGTTAATGATAATTCTTGAAGTTGTAAAGCAGGAAACCCATTAGGAATGCTGCTATTTATCAATTTAAAAATGTTGGAGGCGTAATTTTTAGGATAAAAATAACACCAGCCTAAGTTTCATCACAATGAAAGTCACAAAAAGATTTCCAGTTAACCCTAAGGTAGCAGTAAAAAGTGCAACTATAAGCTAAATTGATTATTTTAATGAGTTGTCTAAAGCGCCATAAGGATAAGAAGGAGAAACTTAGCACAATATAGGATCATAGAGAAAACAAAAATTAAGGAATTATCGTAAGTGATTTGACTTATCTAATTGACACATCAGTAAATTAACTAATTGTGTAAGAAGTTAAGAAAGTTCTGAGCTTTAGTGCCAACAGGGTAGGTGATATTCGAGTCAAATTAACCAGTGTGATAAACATTAAATTTACCAATTAGGACAATAATTTGATCAGAAATGATCAAAACATAATGTTATAGTAAAACAAGAAAGTTGATTGATTAAAGAGTAGCTAAAATTTAAAAGATAAAAAAATGAAAAGCCAAATTTAAATTAGTCTTACAAAGAGTAACTAGATTAGACAAAAAGGCAGATGAAAATTTTCTTCTAAAAAATGTTTGTAAAAAATTTAATGATAATGATGATTTATTATGTTTAATTTAATACTAAAGTTTTTATTTAAGTTATTACAGATAACTTGACTCAAACAGTGCTAGTACTTGGCATCCTAAGCAATAAGTTATCCTGCAGTCTTATTTCTGCTATTTTAGAAAATGTTAAGAAAGTAATTTTTTGTGGTTTTGATAATGCACACCATAAGCAGTAATAGGGTTTTACTTGGTAAGCAAGATTGACAGTTAAAAAGTGTTTAGAAGTACTGTACTAAACTTCAGAAAAGTTTGCATTTTTCTAGACTACAGGTGCCCTCTCTGGTTTGGGAAGGTGAATTTAAATGTTTTATATTTAAATAGTTTTTTAGTAAGGTTTTAATGAAATATTTATGCATTACCTGTTATCAATGTAGTTTATCCTGTTATCAATGTAGTTTATAGCTGCTTAAACTTTATTCATCAAGTAATTCTAATAGAAATTTAGTTAGTTGTGTTTATTAAGTGTTTTAATAATGCACAGTTATAAATTTTGATTTCATTTTTTATGTGAACATTTCAAGTTCCTTTAACCTACCCAAGTCCTTATACTATATGTTTCTTATTATATAATGTTAGTTGAGTAAATCATTCTGCTTATCACTCTACTCTAATGTTTTAAAATAATTTGAACTATATTCATTAATCTATATAATCTATATCTACTCAACTAATGTTTTAAAATAATTTGCATTATATTTCTGAATTTTTTGAATTATATATCCGAGTTCAATCCCCAACACGTCCCTGGTAGTACCGCGCTCAACTTGTTTCTCTGCGAAGCGGCCTTGTTTGTCAAGTTTCGTGTTTCGGAGTTATAGAGTTGAGAGAGGGTTATAACTACATCTAAGTAGCCTCCTCATCTGTAATGGCCTTCTGGGCCTTTAGGAAGTGAATTAACAAAAAAAAAAAAATTACGAATCTATATAATTCTTGTTCTTGACAACAAATTTTTGTTTCTGAAAAAATAAGGTTTTCCTCACCACCATCAACCATGTCCCTACGGTCAATCATGTCCAGCATTAATCTTATCCACTATCTACTCACATCCAAATCTATCCACCATCAACTTTGTTCACCATCCACCTATTGTCAAATCTTTATCTTTATATAAACATATAATAGAGCTTATACTTCTTATTGATAAAGTTCATTCTTATGTGATATATAGGCAAAATATTGTTTTAATTTGTGTTCTGACAAGCATTTTTATTTGTTTAGTAATAATGTTTCTGTCCACTCTCACCCCAAAATTTTATGTGGCGTTAACTGCAACATCATCTTTTTTGTCTGGTTTAATACTTGTAAGTTTTGTTTTATTGTATGTTTTTTTTTGCTTAGTTCTAATAAATTAAACAGTTTTACTTTCTACTAAATATAAAAAAAGAAGAATACGCTAAAAGAATAGTTCTATTGTTTTGTTTATATACTTGAATCTTATTAATTTATTATAACCTTTTTAATGTTTTTTTTAGATTTTTGATTGGTGGTATTTTTGCAAATATGGGAGTTCTTTTATAGAATATTTTTCAGTCTCCTATTTTGGTCCATTTCTAGGACTTATTCCAAATCAACAAAATACAAAGCAATTAATTGCTGGTAATAATTTTTTTTTTCACTTATAAATTTTTTTATTTTGATTTATTTTTTAATGCAACTATAAGATGGTTTGACAAGTTATTACGAGTATATATAAATCATATTACAAAATAAATACACAAGAAATAAAAGTTTAAGAATTAATAAAAAGTATTTAATTATTTAAATGCTTACTCATTCACCTAATACAATTTTTAACGCTGTAAAGTTCTTTTTTTTTGTTTTTCATATTTATTGACATTAACTTTTTTAACTACCGCAGTTTACTAAATTACAGTAAAACTAGTTTAATTGAATAATTAACTCAATACAGAAATTTTATTATGTTTACTTAAATTCCCATTTTTTATATATAAAATTATTTGTATTTTTTCTTGACATTTACACAAACATGTTTTTTTTATAACTAAATGAATAAAAAAGATTTTGTTTTATCGAATATGTATTAACAGTTTTACAAATAACATTTATTTTTTATTTTTAACAATTTCACAGATACATGAAGTATGGAATAAGTATTAACAGTTTTACAAATAGCAATTGAGGTCTTGTTAAGAAGTGTTATGCAGATTGTATTTTATGTATGAAATGGCAATTTGCATACACATTCAGCAGTTTTATGTTAAACAAAAACTGTTTTATTTTGGAATATTTAAATCATCTTTTAACATCGTTTATGTGAAATTTATTTAGAAAGTATCAAGTCTTAAAAAAAAAGCATTTTACAGCAATTTTTTTGTTAAAGAAACTGATTTATATATATATATATATATATATATATATATATATATATATATATATATATATATATATATATATATATATATGTATATATATATATAATTTTTTATTTATTTTATTTTAAAAAAGAAGAAGTGTTTTTGTTAGATAAAATTTGTTCAAAAGTTATGATTGAATTAAAAATGACCAAAATCCGAAAAATTTGTGTATCAGGAGCTTACAGCAGTTTTTTTTGATTTTTGACAAACCATAACTTTTTAAATAAAGATGGTGATCACCTGAAATTTTGTAGGGTAATAGTTTTTCACCCAAATAATCCATTATTGCAGTTGTTTTTGACTGATTTTTTACAGTTTTTGAGTTATTGCACCTTAAAGTTGCTAAATATTGCAACATTATAAATATTTTTTCGAACTTTAACGTGTTACAGTTTAATATTTACTTATAGGAAGTGGATTTTTTTGTTACCTTTGTGTACTTAGGGTCACCACTTGTTAGAATAATCAAAATTATGCATAAATAATTAATTTAGCACATTCAGCAGCCTATTGAAAAATCACTTTTTTAAAAAATTATGATAAACTACATTGACTTTGCTGGCATAGAAAATAGCGTAAAAAGTTGAAATAATTTATGAAACTTTTTAATGTTGAGGTTTTATATATAGACAATCACCAAAAAAACTTTAAAGACCTATACTCTATCTTATGACATGATTGTAGCCTTTTGAGAGTGATGATATTTTCAAAAGAAGAATGTTATTAGACTATGAGCTAGCCTTAGGTCATAGTCTAATAGTTAGTCATGGGGATGTCAGTAGTATATTTTTTATTTATCTGTGAATAAATATATTCAGTTTTCTTTTTAATGACATAATGTCTTAATTTGTACTACTAATAATAACATAATTATTGTCGTAATCAGTGTCTGATATTTGTTAGTTTCTTTGAGGTTTTATATGCTTATGTCTTTTTTAAACTTTTTAGATTAGTAATAAAAATAAAAAAATAGTAAAAAATGACAGAGAAATGTTGTGTGGGGAAAGTTTTAAATGAAGATTGCGACAAAACATATTATTGTAGAATGATTGGAAGAATAAAACTAAAAGATATTGTGAACACAGATGTTGAAGTTTTAATTCAAAGAATTGGACACACTAAATGAGGAGATATGTTTTCACCATGAAAAAGCCTATATTTCTAAATATGAAGCGCTTCAAAAATACTGCTGTGATCTGTTTAAAGTCCACAAGAAAAAAATTATTAAGGGATTGTGTAAAGTCGATATTTTAACAGCAAGTCAACTTAAGATCAAACCTGGTCAAAAACTTTGCACTAACTGCTTGAATGAATTCAAAATTGAACAAATTACAGGAAAATTCAGTCAAGAAGATGAAGAATTAGATGTTGATGATGAGAAGTTTAGTTCTTCAGACCTAAATAAGACAGTTTTAAATAAGAGTGCTTCTTTACTGGAAATATCTCCTCTAAAAAATGTAAGTAAATGTGACAAATTAGAATATGGAAAGCAAAAAGTTAAAAATCTGGAAACAAGTATGACAAGCCTTGTAGCATCAGCATTGGATATAGACCCAAAAGAAATAATATCTGAGAAAAAGCAAAAGTGCATTAACTGTAATGATTTAGACAAACTTTTAGATGCAATAAAGTAAAAAGTAAAAATCAGTTTGAATGAAGAAAAAGTTCAGTTACTAACATTAACTCCTGATAGTTGGTCAATTAAAAAAACTTGCAATGCATTTTCAGTTTCAGACCATCTTGTTAAGAAAGACAGAAAGCTGAAAAATGAAAAGGGAATACTTGCTAAACCTGAGGCTAAAAAAGGACATCCTTTGGAGGATATTGTTAAGCAGAGAGTCATTGAAATATATGAATCTGACCAATACGCTAGACAATGTCCATGAAAAAAAGACTTTGTTTCTGTGCGTATAAATAATGTTAAAGTTCATAAACAAAAACGCTTAATATTAGTTTGTTTAAAAGAACTTCATCTGGAATTTAGGAAGTTATACCCTGAACACAAAGTTGGATTCAGCAAGTTCTGTGAACTAAGGCCAAAGTGGTGCCTTACTGTTGATTGTAGTGGAAGCCACTCAGTTTGTGTATGCTCTTACCATCAAAATGCTAAGCTGATGTGCTCTGCTCTTCCTAACAGCCATTTAATATATTACAAAGATTTAATGAAAGTATGTGTTTGTAATATAGATAGTCGAAACTGCATTTTTCATCTATGTTCCAACTGCCCTGGTAAAATAAATTTGAAGACTTACTTAGAAAATGTGTTTGAAAAGAATGATTTTGATTTTGATGATCAGATCACATATAAACAATGGGTGTCAACTGACCGAACTGCACTTATTACAGTATAAATAAGCGTTAGTGAATTTATTGAAACTTTAAGTGAAACTTTGATGACCTTTGTCACCACCACTTTATCAAAGAAGCACAGTCTTCCTACTTATCAGAGGCAAAACAAACATTAGACCAATATACCTGCATTATTCTGATGGATTTTGCAGAAAACTATAGTTTTCTTGTACAAGATGCTATACAAGGGTTTTACTGGCAAGCCGATCAAGCTACCTTACATCCATTTGCTGTTTATTATAAAGATGAAAAAGATCACCTTAAATGTGAATGCTATTGTTTAATTTCTGACCATCTTTGTCATGACCAATCAGCAGTCCATTGTTTTCTCACAAAGTTGCTCCCTATGGTCAAAATCAAACTACCCACAGTGAATAAAGTTAAATACTTCAGTGATGGTGCTGCGTCACAGTATAAAAACTACAAATGTCTAATAAACTTAATTTATCACATTGTAGATCACCAAATAAATGCTGAGCATCACTTCTTTGCTACGTCACATGGCAAAAGTCCATGTGATGGAATAGGAGGTACTATAAAAAGAGAAGCAGCAAAAGTTAGTCTACAAGCAGCAATTACAAATCAGATTCTCATACCACAAGATCTGTTTACATGGGCTCAAAAAAACATCAAAGGTGTAAACATATTTTATCTTTCAAGTGATGATATTAATAACCATGAAACAACTTTTAACCTTCAGAAACGATATGAAGGGATGCGCACAGTTCCGGGAACAAGAAGCTATCACTGTTTTGTACCAGATGGAGAGAAATTGTTTTTACAAAGAATTTCTAGTGATGCTGTCTTTGATACTCATGTGTTAAATGATGTTAATTTGATTTAAAAAAATCCTTCAAATTTTCAACCCAGTAAATATATTGCATGCTTTTACGATGAAGAATGGTACATAGGGCTTGTGGTTGATATTTGTAATGAAAACCAAGACGGTAATGTGAAGTTTATGCAAAGAAACAAATTAAATTTAAAATGGACAAACGATGCATGATCAAGTCGGTGTTGGGTTCCGTTTGACAAGATAATATGTCAAATAAGTGTTCCATTGATTAAAAGTATAAGTGCTCGTGACTATATTCTTGCTAGTAATGACTATGACAGTATTATGAGTTATATAAATCAGAGATAAGCTAATTAGTTTCATGTATACATACTTTTTCTTTTAACTGATTATCTTACTCTTTGAATGCACTTTTTTACTGTATAGTTTGTATAAAATTTGAGGTATAAATTTTGTATGTGGTATGTGGTATTTTTTTGTTCTCCTTTTAATAAATATCATCACTCTCAAAAGGCTACAATCATGTCATAAGATAGAGTATAGGTCTTTAAAGTTTTTTTGGTGATTGTCTATATATAAAACCTCAACATTAAAAAGTTTCATAATTTATTTCAACTGTTTACGCTATTTTCTATGCCAGCAAAGTCAATGTAGTTTATCATAATTTTTAAAAAAAGTGATTTTTTAATAGGCTGCTGCATGTGCTAAATTAATTTTTAATGCATATTTTTGATTATTCTAACAAGTGGTGACCCTAAGTACACAAACATAACAAAAAATCCACTTTCTGTAAGTAAATATTAAACTGTAACACATTAAAGTTCGAAAAAATATTTATAATGTTGCAATATTTAGCAACTTTAAGGTGCAATAACTCAAAAACTGTAAAAAATCAGTCAAAAACAACTGCAATAATGGATTATTTGGGTGAAAAACTATTACCCTACAAAATTTCAGGTGATCACCATCTTTATTTAAAAAGTTATGGTTTGTCAAAAATCAAAAAAAACTGCTGTAATCTCCTGATACACAAGTTTTTCGGATTTTGGTCATTTTTAATTCAATCATAACTTTTGAACAAATTGGTCAATCAAGCTGAAATTTTCTGGATTGTATTTTTTTCATAAGATCTGTGTGTGGTCAAAGTTTAAAGCAAATCTGATATTGTACCCTGGGGAACTTTCAAAAAACTAGGTGATTTGATATGGAATAACCCTATAAGTATATATTTACATGTTTGCTAGATTGTTTCGCTTAGCTTATTTTTTTTGTAACTTTTTTTTTTTTAGACAATAGACAATTTTTAAGACAATTAAGACAATTTTTTTTTTTTTACATTGTATTAAGACAATACACTATTTTTAAGTAACTTATTTGCAATGAAAAAGTATTGTTTTTTGACATTTCAATCAACATTATTTTTTTGGAAATAGATTGATTCTAGTAGAATGAATGAATTTTAAATGAATTTTAATTAAATTTAAATTAGTAGTATCCATTAAATGAAGAAACAAAAAAATGGTACAAAATTTAAATATTAATTTCCTAAAAAACAATATTTCAAAACTTTCAATAAATTATTAATTAAAATTAATAATAGATATGTTTTTTTAGAGTGTAAAGTCTGGAGAAATCCAATGAGTCTTCTTCGAGGAGCTGAGTACCAAAGGTTTATTTGAGTCTATTATATTAAATATATATGCATATATATATATATATATATATATATATATATATATATATATATATATATATATGTATGTATATATATATATATATATATATATATATATATATATATATGTATGTATATATATATACATATATATATACATATACATATATATATATATATATATATATATATATATATATATATATATATGTGTGTGTATGTATGTATGTATGTATATGTATATATATATATATATATATATATATATATATATATATATATATATATATATATATATATATATGTATATATGTATATATGTATATATGTATATATATATATATATATATATATATATATATAGGCCCGGCGCTAAACATTCCAAAGGTGGGTGAAAAAAATATTTTAAGGCCTCAACAAAATAAATTCTGAATTTTGTTATCTATTTCAATACTAATTTATTTGAAAGATTGTTATAATTATCTTGAAAATAGTACTTTTCAAAAGCAATACTTCTAAATAATGTCAATGATTGGTTAGCGGGAAATTGCACAGGTGTAATCAGGGCTGCTGAGAGCTTTCATGACACCCTAGGCATTGTAGCAATTAGGCGCCCCTATAAGCGTGTTTTTTTAAAAATACATGTACAAGTTAATGACTGTTTTCATTTCTAATACTGTTAATTTACATCCATATTTTCAAGAAAATTGGATCTTATTATTTATTATCTTTGGATTTATTATCTTTGACTTATTATCTTGGGATTAAGTAACACTTTTGTAACACAGTCACTGATTAGGATTAGTTTACTGATTCTTTAGCATTAATATTAAAAGTATTCCTTTTTTTTTTTTTTTTTTACTTGCAAAAATTGTTAATATTACTATGTCATTTAATAACATAATTAAATCTAATTTTGTTTTTAACATATATATGTTCAAATGTTCTCAAATCTCTTGTTTTATAGTGGCTCTACAATCATTTTTAAAAATCAGTTTTAGTTTACTTAATGGTCATTCACCTTTAACAACTGGTGTTGCATTAAAAAAATTCAAATTTAATTATTTTATTTAAAATTTAAGTAGTTTATTTATTTATTTTTTCTTTTTTTGTTTGTCTTTTTTATTTTAATTTAAAACTTGAATAAAGCATTTGTCTTTTAATTTTTGTTTTAATTATTTTGTTCAAAGTTTATATTTAATTTTTTGTGTGTTTTTGCTGCTTTTTTTTTGAATAATTTATCTAGAATTTTAATAAAACATTCATTTTGCCAGGTTTTTACTTCATTTAAAATTTATTCAAAGCATTCTTTTCACTATTTAAAAAAATTTAAATAGTAAAAAAAGTTGCATTTTGAAAATTGCACACAACAGCTTAAATATGATTATCCGGACAGCACTTTTTCATACACTGGCAATTTTAAATGGAGAAAACATATATCTATGTATGTATGTGTATGTATATATATATATATATATATATATATATATATATATATATATATATATATATATATATATATATATATATATATATCCATAATGAAAAGAAAATTGTATATTTATAAACTCACATAAATAAGGTTAGGTGTCAATCATATAGTTAAAAACTAGTCAATGGAGTGACACCTGAAAAAAAAAAAAAAAATTTATAAAGAAAAAAAAAAAAAAAAAGAAAGAAAGATATAATAATATAATAAAAATAAAAAAAATAATGTAAATAAAAAAACAAATAGTAACTATATCATAATAACTTTACTAAAAATTATAACTAATGGTTAAAATAATTATAGTAAAGTTTATAACTACGATAGAAATTAATAAAATAAACATAACAATTGCAAAAATAAGACAATAACCATAAAAACTATTACTACAATTGAATCACTATCACTATCATTATAAATAATGTTAAGATAAATTAATGATAATAGTAATATTAGTAGAGTTAAAAAAGACAGTATAAAATAAAAGTAATAATAGTTTTATAATTACTGTAATAATAATAAAAGATAAATTTAATAATAAGCAATAATAATAAAAGATAAATTTAATATTTATTAAATATATACTCAAATATAAATTTCTTAATTTGGTTTCGATTGAGAAGAAGAATGTTAGCAATAAAAGGGTATTTAGTTAAAATCTTTTTTTTTATAAATGGTATTATTTGGTTCCAGTGAGAAATACATTGATTTTTAATAGAGAGCTTGTTATATTTGATAGTGCTGAAAAAGGAAGTGTGCAAGTTAAAATTTTCAGTATATCGAGTGTAATATTTGTGTGTCACTTGTTTTAATAAAAAAATTATTGAACGAATTTGGTAGCTTATTTTGAAGAAAATCAATCACAAAGAGACAATTATAATGCTTTACAAGATCTTGAAATTTTAGAATTTTTAATTCAGAAAACCTATTTTCGATATTGTATGGTAAGGGAGAAAATGTCATAATTCTGGAAGTGCATTGTAAACTGTTTATATGATGTAATAGAAAACTACCTTTTTGACCCCAAACAGTGCAACAATAACTTCGATGTGAGAAGAACAAGGAATAGTAAATTGATATTAAAACATGTTGGGGAACATAGTGTCGTATTAATGACAGCATACTATTGGCACGTGAGATTTTTTATTTAATTGAATTAGTTGATAGTACCATGATAGGTTTTTGTCAAGAAATGTCCTGAGGTATTTTATATATTTAGATGGGAGAAGTCTTTTACCATTAATTCTAATTTTCACATTAATAAAGAGAAAGGAATCGAACCCTTATATTCTGGTCATGAGCCAAATAATTTTCCATTAGTTTACTCTTCTTCTTTTAGAAGATCAAATAATTAAAGTTCTTAAAAATTTTCAAATAATTAAAATTTTTAAAAATTAGGGTCAGCATTCAGCAACTGCCAACCTAAAAGTGTTTGAGGTCAGCAAAAAATCGCTAACCTCGTTTCTATGTTTTATGGTCAAACCTTTGTTTTACATTTTTTTTGTCGACCTCACACAGATTAAGGTTAGCAAATTAATGCCAACCTTATTTTTCCTAATTCCAAGGTCTGATATATATATATCAACCTTCAGAATTAAGAAAAATGAGGTCGACAATAATTTGCCGACCTTATAAATAAGACCCCATATGACCAGAGTTATTAGTCCTTGGCCTTGACCTTGCCTTAAGGCCAAAAATTAAGGTCTTGGTCTTGACCTTAAAATTTTTGGCCTTGACCTTGATTGTTTTGGCCTTGGCCTTCATAATAAAATACATAAAATTAAAGAATTAAAAGTTTTCACTCTTTATTTTACCTTATTCAAAGACTTAAATTTTTACCTTAAGACAAAAATTTAAGCCTTGGCCTTGCTACTTTTGGCCTTATTAACAACTCTGCATAAAACATAGAAACAATATTGGCAATTTTTTGCCAACCTTAAACGCTTAAAGGTTGGCAGTAAGGTCGGCATTGCCGAATGCCAACCCTTATTCTGAGGTATTCTTGATATATATATGTATATATATATATATTTATATATATATATATATATATATATATATATATATATATATATATATATATATATATATATATATATTTGTATATATATATATATATATATATATATATATATATATATATATTTGTATATATATATATATATATATATATATATATATATATATATATATATATATATATATATATATATATTTGTATATATATATATATATATATTAAATATATATATATATATATATATATATATATATATATATATATTAAATATATATATATATATATATATATATATTAAATATATATATATATATATATATATATATATATATATCTATATATATATATATATATATATATATATATATATATATATTAAATATATATATATATATATATATATATATATATATATATATATATATATATTAAATATATATATATATATATATATATATATATATATATATATATATATATATATATATTTAGCATGTGCTAAATAGATAAACTTATTTTTTCAGATTAAAATGGGCACTGAATTTGCAGCCTCTAACAGAATATGATTTGTTATTATCAGAGAAAGATCATCTAGTAATTTATATTATTTAGAAATATTTTATGTATGATTTGAGTGTTGACATCTTCTGTGAGAGTATATTATGAATTTATTGTTGTGTTATACAAATTTTCTCAATACTGTCCTTATTTATTTGCTGGATAATAATCACCAGTATATAATTTAATATTGTGACCATTATATTAACAGGATGTATGGCATGGATTTACAATACAGTTCGACTTTATATTGATAGTTAAAGACAAATTTATTTTGTTATAATGGTACAATGGTTAACTTTTTTTAATTAAATTTGAAAAGGTCTCTGTGCAGAAGTTTAGCAACAACTTAATTTTGATAAAAAATGATTTCAAAAATGATTGAAACAGGAATTTTTCAATTAGACAGTTAGTATTTGGTGGCATATCCATTTATCAATAAAATAGCATCACAGCGACAAAGTATCAAATCAGTTTTCCATTGACTAAACCTCTTGGCAATGTGACTTATACCTTGTTTTGAAACAGTAAAGTTCAAAAATCTTTCCTCAGACATAAGTGTGTGTGTATGTGTAAGAGTCATTATTTGATGCCACTTCAGAAAATTAATTTAATAACTAAATTGTAAAGATTTACTCATTATAAAATATGTGTAATATTTCAATAAAATAAAATCTTATGTAAATGTTATGTTTATGTTTTCAAATAAGGGGTGAGTTAAGCGATCGGCTAAAGCCATTTAGGGATCTTTAAAGTATATTATTTGAATCAATAACAATCGCTAATTTTTATACTTGTGGGTAAAAGTTTTCATGAATAAAGGTTTCATCATGTTTTAAAACAATGTTGATACAAAATAACCTGGTCAGACAAAGTATTACTTTTGTTTATTTGTCCATCCGATCGGGAAAAGCTAATTTTAAAATTAATGTGTTTACTTTTTGGACCACGAGTAACACCAATAAATACTTATCTTTTAAGTTTTTTTATTTGTTTACGCATTTGAAGTTGATTAAAAGTAGTAAGGGGCTTTTATTTACCTCATTTCCATTTTTTTAAATTTTGGCAACTAACAATATGTATTTTTTATTCTGTGTTTGTATTACCTGGATTAATATCTGTTTTATACAAATAATATTTAAAAAATAATAGTTGTTAGAGTCTTGATAAAGGAATTTGCTATTTTTGTTGCAGTAAATATGTGGTTTTTCCTGCAAAAACTTTTGCGTTCTAGTAAGTTTAAGTTAATTCTCCCCTTGATAAATGAAATAACTTAAAAATAATTTTAACTCAAAATTAATAAAATAGATGAAATTTATTATTAAAACATGAGCTTGCATATTACTGATGGAATCTACATTTGTATTATTGTTTTTAAAATCTAACACTAATGTTTTTAAAATCTAACACTATTGTTTTTAAAATCTAACATTTCACATTTTACAAGGTTTTCCTAAATATAAATTAAATTGTATTTCAGTGTTTTTGAACTTTGTAACATTACAGTTAGTAATAATAACATTATTAATATTATAAACTTATAATTAATTAAATATTTTATGATTTTTATTTTTTTTTTATTTTAGTCTTTTTTTACTTGCTCAACTGATAAAATCAATGGAAGGCCTGGAGACTATAGTAAGAAATCAGAATTCATCTTTTTAATGACATGACCTGAATTTTCATTTAAAGTTATTAGAATTTAAATTTTTTTGATTTTTCATAAATTTATATTGAGTTCTTTTTTATATTTATCATTTTTTTGTGTTCTAAAATACATTGATTTAAGATAATGTATGAAATAATATATTAGAAAAATATAGAAATTAACATATATAAAAATATTTATATTTGTTGGAAATGAACAAATATGAAATTATGGAAGCAAACAGAAATATGTAAAAAAATGATGCAAAAAACAAGAAATGCTAAAAATAAAAAAATGATTTTTTTAAAAGTAGGTCCCCAATGCAAAGCATCTGTTACCTAAGATGGCACCTTTTTTTTTCAAAAATTTCTTACACATATCAATTCATGAGTGTTAATAAAAACTAAAAAAATTATTGGGCACTTTTTTATAATCCCAAAAAATAGTATCTAAAAGTCATGAAAATTTTCAATAAAAACTTAATTTACAAAAAAACAAACTTTTTTTTCATGGAATTATATAATACTAGTATGTCAATCTAAAAAGTACTGTTTAATAATGAGTAGTATGCATGAGCTCACTCCTTATCGCTAAAGCGTTAAATGAACAGTCCTATTTTATTAAATTTTTGCAACTTTAAAAAATGTTATAAAAAACTTTTTAAACTAAACCAAGTCTTCTCTCTTTGATAAGCAAAATAAATCCTATAGATGTTGTTTGTAATTATTATGACAAAAGTTTACTTGATGAGAATGAACATCAAAGGTATTGTAATCCTCTGAACAAGCACACAAAAAAAATAAAAAGTAAGTTTTAATATTTAAACTAATACCTTTGCTAATAAATAGGTTTTAGAGAATATTTAATAATTATTATCTTTTATTTGATAGGTTTTTATATAATTATTAGTCTCTCCTATGTCAAAGATTTTGGTTTAATACCTGGTCAAAAAATCAGCACCAGTGGCAAAAAAATACTGCATTGCATAGATCATGATACAAAAGAAAATGAATCACAAGAAAAATAAATTTATGTTGACAACCTTACATTAAAAAAAAATCTTAATTTAAGTATTGCAGGTTTTGAATGCTCACCTCTCAAACTTGTTTCAAAAAGATGGAGATGCAAATGGAAAATGTAAAGTTGGTAACATAAGAACTCTTAGACATAAGGCTGTTGCCTACGTATTTGGTGTAGAAATAGCTGCACTTGGTGAAATTAAAACTGCTTCGACCAAATATTTGAAAAAAACAAAAATTTAGACAATAGTATGACTCAAATCAAAGTTTGACAAAACATTCAAAATCCAAAAAAAAATCATTTAAAATCCAATAAAAATTATGCTTCTTACACTTGACACCTACATTTACTTCTGACAGTTAAAATATGGAGAAAACTCAGCAGTATTTTTTCACTTCATGATGATCTGTTTTACAAGCCAGATTAAGAAAGTAAAGTAGAATATTATCAAAACCTTCTCTGAATTGGGTAGAAAATCGAGTAGGGATGGAGTTAATGGAACCATAAAGCATCTTGTTGTCACCCACTTAACAATCCTATATGTACAGCCGGTTTGTTCAACATGTCAAAGGAATATTATTTATTTTTGTTGAGAAAGTTTTTATAGAAACATATTACAAACTTCAATTAGAAGAGTGATACCATTTATCTTTAAAAATACTTTGGACACACAATTACTACAGTTTCATACCAACAACGCTCATTAAAAATAAGAGGCTGCAGAGCTTATATTAATCAAATTTTAAGTTAGATACCAGGATCAGATGTGGCCTCCATTTATGACACTTAATGATATTTAGAAAATATTCCTAATATAGCAGAAGAGCATCAAGATATTAAAGTTATAAAAAAGTTTTTTTTATTTGACAAATGGTCATGCAGAGATGATCTGTATTGGGTAACCCTGAAGCATTTTTTATACAAAGTTAAATCTATTAAGGTCCAGTCTAACAGAAGATTTTATAATATTGACTTGAAAGTAATCAAATTTTTTTTTTTTTTGAATTCTAATAAATTTGTTTATTGTCTTAATAACTTTTTATTGTCATAACAACTAAAAATTTTAATTTTACTTGCAATATATCCACAAGTATCTTTATATATTTAGTGTTATACTTATTTAATACATACATATTTACATACGTATTTAAAACCTTAGTAATTTTTTTACTTTAATTCCATTTACAAATTGTAAAACTTTTTTCTTTTTTTTTAATTTTGTTTTAAAGTGGGGGTTATAAGTTTTTATATATTTGGGTTAAAGGGTTATAAACATCAATATTTTGAAAATTATCATTTAATAAAAAATAGCATTTAATTTAATGCAGTTGTTTACTTTGTTAATTTCTGAGTTTTAAAAGACAAAAAAATAATTTTAATTTGTTTTTATGGAAATTTTACCCAACTTTTAGAGATTATCTTTTGGGATTATAAAAAAGTGCCAATTAATTTTTTTGGTTTTTATTAACACTCTTCGATTGATGTGTATAAAAAATTTTAGGAAGAAATAAGCTCACTTTGAAAACTTATAACTTTTGAATGCAGCTCTCGAATCAACTGGATTTTTTCTAAATATTAATCTACAACAATCAATAGGCAGTTTGCTTTGTATTGATTTTTAATCTAGTTTTTAAGATAAAACTCTTAAAAATCACAAAAAATTTTAATTCAAAAACAAAAATATCAACTTAGCTTGCCATTATGGAAAAAACTATTTTCTAAAAGCAACCATATCAAACTTACTATCTTAAAATAATTGAAATACAAAATCAACTTGTTTGAAAGTTGTTAGCTGTTAAAAATGATGAAAAAAACCTCTTTGCTCAGAGAGTGACATTTTATGCAAAATAAACCATTACTTAAAAAGTATTTTCTCAAGAACCATATTAGATATTGATCTGAAATTTTCAAAGCATACTGTTCTCATATATATGTACAAAAACAAAAAGTTTCTGCAATATTTTAGAAGATCCATGAGAAATAAAAATTTACTAAAATTTTTTTGTTATTTTAGTTATTACTTATTAGCGAAAGTGCCAATAACTTAAAAATAATAAAAATTTAAATACAGCACAACAAAAAAAGATACAAAAAAAAATTGGATGTAGTTTTTTTAATCCCCTTGTTGCTTCCCTAATTAAAAAAAAAACATTTTGTTTAGTAATGGCAATGTATTAATAGTTTAGTAATGACATTTACTCCATTTGGAATGACCCCATAGTTAAACAAATTTCTTTAAATAGATTTTTTTGAATTTTTTTTGGAACTAGAAAGTGCGAAAAATTGTTGCAAATAAAGGGTGGTTAAATTTTAAGGGCTGATGTTAAATTTGAATAAAACACAAATTATTAAGGAATTTATTATAACATCTTTTTATTATGATAATATTCAATTATGTATGGAATAAAATATCGGCCAAATGGGCGCCACGACCTCGGCGGCACACCTCCATCCGATGGTGCAAATTTTCGATAACGCTGAGGCATAATTGAGGTTCTATGCCGTTAATGTGCCGAATTATCTCATCCTTTAGCTCTTGAATTGTTGCTGGCTTATCAACGTACACCTTTTCTTTTAAATACCCCCAAAGAAAGAAGTCCAACGGTGTCAAATCACATGATCTTGGCGGGCAATTGACATTGCTTCCATGTGAGATAACACGGCCATTGAATTTTTCGCGCAAAAGAGCCTTTGTTTCGTTAGCTGCGTGGCAAGTGGCACCGTCCTGTTGAAACCACATATCTTCCACATCTATATGGTCCAATTCGGGCCATAAAAAGTTCGTTATCATCTCACGATAGCAAACACCATTCACAGTAACTGCCAGACCGGCATCATGTTGGAAAAAATATGGTCCGATGATGCTGCCAGCCCATAAACCACACCAAACAGTCACTCTTTGTGGGTGCATTGGTTTTTCGACAATCACTCTTGGATTAACATTCGCCCAATTGCAGCAATTCTGCTTGTTGACGAAGCCACTAAGGTGAAAATGGGCCTCACTACTGAAGATGATTTTCGTCGGAAATTGATCATCGATGGTTGCCTTTTCTTGCCACCATTCTGACCATTGACGACGTTTGAGATGGTCAGTGGGCTTTAGTTCTTGGGTCAACTGCACCTTGTAAGCGTGTAAATACAAGTCTTTATGCATAATGTTCATCATCGACGAGCGTGAGAGGTGCAATTGTTGGCTACGACGACGAGTTGATGTGGACGGCTCTTCAGCCACACTGTTGCGAACAGTAGCAATATTTTCGGCAGTACGAGCTGTACGAGCATGCGCTGGTCTTTTCACATCTCCTACAGACTGGTTTGCTCAAATTTATGCACGATTTTTCCGATTGTACGCACATTTGGACGATTAAATTGACCGAAAAACTTACGAAGTGCACGATATGCATTTTGATTTGAACGCCCATTTTCATAATAGGCCTGAATAACTTTAACGCGTTGCTCAATTGTGTAACTTTCCATGGTTCAAATTGAGTCAGTCTGAAATTGAGAAATGACACATTAAATACAGAAAAATAATTTACGTTTAGGTTTGGTTCACATTCAACATCGGCCCTTAAAATTTAACCACCCTTTATATTTTAAGATTAAGTTCTTAAAATGGTTTTATTTCTAGAGAAAAAAAATGCTGAAAGTTTTAACATTATTCATTTATCGCAAATTTTTTTTGATTGAGAGAATATTTTTTTGTTTTAATTGTTGTTTTACTTAGAATAATTTTTCCAGAGTGTATTAACTGTACAAATATTTTAAACTTCTTTAATTTTGTTACAATAAAGCTTTTTTTGAAAAAATGTGTTGATTTTTTTATTACAGAAATGTTAAAAGCATTCAAAGAAAAAGAAAAAGATAAAAGGATATCCATGGCTCATGAAGCTATTAGTATTTCACAATCCAAGTAAAAATATTGGATTTTTTAATTTACTTTATTCATGCTATTTGTTATTTTTTTATTATTATTAAGTGCTGCGATGTAAGGTATAAAAGGAAAAAGGGGAGTTGAAAATGTAAAATAGAAAAATGATTTTTTAGTTAACTAAATTTATACAGATTTTATATCTTATACATGTTTTGTACATTTAAAACTGTTATTAAGAGCTTATTAACATACTTAGCAGTCTTGGTCAGGTGATTGCACGTCTTTATATAATCACGCGAATCATTTTTGCGATTTGACCACGGCTCTTTACATATCAAAAATATGCTGAATAAAAATGATTTTTTAATTATGCATTAAAGTAAATAATATCAAAACCTTTATCTTCATGTTAGTGAAACTTTTTAAAATAAAGTACAAAATACTGATGATGTTTGTTTCGAGTTTCAATGTTGTTTAATTATAATGTTATATAAATTATATAACTATGCATTTTTTGTAATAAACAGTATTTTTAAAAAATAAGATTATTTTGATTTTTTAAACAACTTTTTTAAACAACAAATTTTATTAATGAACATATAAGAATCTTTAAAGTTAATACACTTAAAAAGATAAAAAACTTTGTTGAAACAATATGAATCAATGAATATTAATTTTTTATCTTTAAAAAAATTTATATTAATTTTATTTTTAAAGTAGTTGACTCTAAACAAACAATTATCTATTTAAAAATTTATTTAAAGAGATATTTATGTTTAATCAAATCATGAAATAGTTTTAAAAAGTGTAGATTATCTTTTTCTTATTTTTTAAATGCATAAATATTCACTATCCTGTGTTTGTATGGAAACTTAGATATTTTTAAATACTATTTAAAAATTAATAAAATAAACAACTCTAATTTTTTAAACAATCATTCAAACAATCAAAGTTGTTAATTTATAATGGTTTCCATAACGTTATAATAACACTTGCATTACATAAAAAAATCAATTTTTTTTTTCAAACGTAACTAAAAACTTTAAAATAATCTTAGTGTTTTCGTTTTTTAGGTTTTATTTTTGTTGTTTATATGTTTTTTTGGGTTTTTGTTAGTTTACTTTTATTTTCTCTTACGTTTAGTCTAGATAAGTTTTTTAGGGCATTTTTTAAGTTCAAGTTTTCAAAACAGCCAACATAACAGCCATGGTCAAATTGTCAAAACAAAATATTATTACTGTGGTCATATAAAGACGTGCAACCGCATGTCTTCCTGACCAAGACTGATTTAGAAAATGCTGCATAAATTCTAATCTGTTTAAACAAAAATTCATGCCAAAGAAATTCTATCTAAAATAAAAATTGCTCAAAAGATATTGAGCATAGCTGAATATGCTAGTACGCAATTGATAGATTTTTTTGTGTCAACAGATAAAAATGTCAAGCATTATATTTTGATTTTAAAGATTGATCAATTGTGAACTTTAAACATATAATCAGAAAATTTATCGGATTTTAAAGATAACACCTCTTCACTCAATCACCTTTTCTTTTGTTTTCTATCATTCAAAGTCAATTTTAATAATTCTTTCTGTTATTTCTGATAAAAAATATCTGAGCCCTTTTTCTTTATCCCTTAGCAAATATTGTTATTATTAGTGACTTTAATGCTCATCACACTGAATAGCTTGGGTCTGCTGGCAATAAACCTCAATATTTTTGTTTTTCTCAATCTCCATCTCAGATAGCTTTGTGATTTATTTTCCAAAAAAATTCTTTTGTGTTTTATCTCTGGCGCTAGTTTTTGCCCAATTTTACTTTTCTTTTTTAGGTTCAAACTCTTTTTATGCAGTTCAGACCATGATCTTACTAAAAAATTTCAATTTACTTAATCTATATCTATACCATTATCAGAAATAAATTCAAAAAGATATTGTCAGATGATAAGGTCCAGTATTCTCAGAGTAATAAATCTTGATTTTATTTCTAATCTTTTAAAAGTCAATTTCTATAGATTTTTGGAAAATCTTTGCCACTTTAAGACTTTAATAAAGGCAATTTTATCATTTCATCTCATACATGGGTCTGATTAATTCTCCCAAGGATAGTATCTTTAAGAGAATTAATAAAAAAATAAGTTGTTACACTCCTAATGAGTTTAACAACTTACTCTCTCATTTAACTTTTACTCTCTGACAATTAATACATGTTTTGATCTTTTACTGCTGACATAATAATCATTATAACAGAGATGTTCTATCCTGTGTTACACAGAAGAAGCAAAGCAAAGGCTATTGCTCCTGACATATCAAAGATTTTCAATAGATTCTGGCATGGTGATCTTCTCCATAAGGTATGTCACTTCATATGCTGTATCTGGGAGAAATTTTTTGAATAATTCTTTTCCCTTAGCATTATTAAAGTTGCTCGTGATAGGCAACACTATTCTTCATTTCAAGTAACTTTTGTGGCTCCAAGAGTTTTAATAATTGCTGCTGTTTTATTCTTACCAACAATAAAGTACCTCTTTGCTGATATACAACTATATAATCAGATCTTGATAAAATGGATATAAGTATATAGAATAAACTTGCTTGCAGTAGCCGGTGAATTTTAACCCAAATGAAACTCATATTAAAACTAAATTGGTGCCCATCCAGAAAGCTCAAACTGTCATAGAAGAAAATAAAGTATATTTTATGTCCTGAATAGCAAGATAAGCAAATAGGAATCTATGTGTGTATATACCTTTTGTTGTTTTTATAAGGATGTTTTATTGTTCTATCTACTCTTTGATAATATTCTTTCTATATTATTTATTCTTTAGGTGTGCAACAGCATTTGTATTACTTGCAGAAGAAGAGGCGACTACAATTGAAGAGGTTTTACTATTGAACATTAGATAAAAAGTTTTTTCATAAGTTATTTCATAGGTTTTCTCATAAGTTAATATTTATACAAATGTTCATATTCATTATGTATTATCATATACTTATCATAAATATTTTCTGGCAGCAAAAGATAGTATAAAATAAGTAAATAAAAAAATAAACTTTTAGAACTAATAAACTTTTACTAATGTTTAGTAGTTCCAAAATATTTTTATAATAACATTCAAGAAATATTTGTAAAATACATAACATTAAAACTTTTTATTTAAAAACTTGGTTTTAGTTTTTTAAAGTCAGCATATGTGTCAAAAACAGAAATAAAATCAGCTAGAATGTCTGAAACAGCAATCAAAGAATCTTAAAACAGAAATAAAAACAATCAGAATGATAGTTTAAAGGTTTTAGTGCATCAGAATTTAGTTCTTTGTCTGAAGCTACTCATAGGGATTCTCTAAATGTTAGTGCACTGTGGGAATTGTACTATCCAGTTTATTTGTATTTGATTTTAGAGATATATTAAGTATTTACAGTAAGAATTGAGTGTTGGGTAAATAGAATGAAATCTAATAGGTTTGATATGAATTAAAGATTTTAAAGTTAAAACTAAACAAGCTATATTCAATGGTACAATAATGTTCTAACAACTAAATATTTGTTCATAATAATTTTTTTAGTGAGCAGTTTAAAAAGTGTGTATATATATATATATATATATATATATATATATATATATATATATATATATATATATATATATATATATATATATATATTAGATTATTCACCTCCCCAAGGCCCGAAGGGGGCCACTACAGTTGAGGAAGCTACTCTTTTCTTTTTTTTTTGTGTTTATTTTTTAGTTGTTATTCGTGGTTCAACCCTCTCTCAACTCTTTAACTCCGAAAAACTAACCTTGCCGAGCAAGGCCGCTGCGCAGAGAAATTAAGTTGAGCATATATATATATATATATATATATATATATATATATATATATATATATATATATATATATTTATATATATATATATATATATATATTTATATATATATATATACATACATATATATATATATATATATATATATATATATATATATATATATATATATATATATATATATATATATATATACATACAACCCTCAAATCTGGCCCCGGCCATAGCAACCGGGGCTATGGCCAGGGCCAGATTTGATAACAGGTTTGATAACTGCGACCGGGAATAAGTTTATGATCAGTGCTGCATTAATATTGATAGATCCTATAAAAATGTTATTTTTAATTAAAATTTATGATATGAGTCATAATTAAAAACAATACTTTTATAGGATCTATCAATATAAATGCAACCCCAGCCATAAACCCAGCCAGGGCTGCATTAAAATTGATAGATCCTATAAAATATTGTTTTTAAATAAAATTCATATCATAAATTTTAATTAAAAATAACGTTTTTATAGGATCTATCAATATTAATGCAGCCCTGATCATAAACCTAGCCCTGGTCATGGCTATGTGTTATCAAACCTAGCCCCGGCCCTGGCCCCGGTCGCTTACTATCGGCATTAGGTCGGCAAAAATTATTTGACATAAAGGTCAAACCATAAAACATAGAAACGAGGTCAGCAATTTTTTGCCGACCTCAAATACTTTCAGGTTGGCATTGCCGAATGCTGACCTTAGTTCCGAGATATATATATATATATATATATATATATATATATATATATATATATATATATATATATATATATATATTTATATATATATAATTAGTAAAAAACACTTATCTAATTTTTATCTTCGACTTGAAGTTTCACTATTGCTGGATCATCAGGAAGAGTTACTAAATCTCAAAAAAAATTCAATTAATAGAAAAAAATATTTTACAGGAAGTTATAAATTATTATAAAAAAAATTTAATTACTATAATTTTTTATAATAATTTATAACTTCCTGTAAAATATTTTTTTCTATAAATTGAATTTTTTTTTAGATTTAGTAACTCTTCCTGATGATCCAGCAATAGTGAAACTTCAAGTCGAAGATAAAAGTTAGATAAGTGTTTTTTACTAATTAATTATTGCTCTGTTCTTTAAGAACATTGAGCACTCTATTTGTAAAATACACTAACATAATTTATATATATATATATATATATATATATATATATATATATATATATATATATATATATATATATATATATATATATATATATATATATATGTGTGTGTGTGTGTATATATATGTGTATATATATATATATATATACATATATATATACATATATAAAAACATTCTAGTCTATTATTTGTGCTTTTGCAGTTTAAAAAAAAAAGTTATTAATTTCTTGTTTAAACACAAGGAGTCGTTAAGAACCATTTTTTACCACAAACAATAAGTTTAGATGTAAAACTATAGGAGTATATATAAATAAATTTAAATAAAATAAATAAAAAATCAGATTTGTATTTAACAAGCAATTTTTTTAATGAATAAACAGATAGCTCGCATATAAATCAAAAGCTCTTATAAAAAGCTGTTTAGAGGAGCTCCTCGTATGGCTCTCCATTTTTGTTTTAGGAGAGTTTTTCTATGCTCTCCCACTCATTAGCTCCCCCCGAGGCCTATATATATATATACCCACATAATATGCATACATTTTGTAATATATGCATATTTTTTATATGTATTTATCTATGTAATATATACATTTATTATGTATATTAGGTGTATAAAATAAAAAATAATTTTAAGATTTTCAAATGAGCATTTTACCTAGTTATGAGCTTTTATATTTTGAAGAAATGACAATAGTTTAAAGGTACATCCTTTTAAAAAACTAGAATACATACAAAAATAATTTAAAAAGATAGATAATATTAGACATGTTTAAACAATGTTTATAACTTGTTTTTTTAGCAGTGGATTCAGCACATGGTTTGTAAATGTTGATTATGCTTTGAAATATTATTTTCTATGCCAAGTTGGAGCATTGTATTTGAATTTCAATTAGAATTCACTAATTTTTTCATCAATTTTTTGTGTTACAAATTGCCCTTTTTTTTGATCGAGGGAAATATAAATTATTTGTGAATCACCAACGTACTTGAAAAAAAATAGTAGAGCAAATATATGTCGACAGCTTTCTCTACATTTATAATTTGCAGTTTGAGATTTTTTGGGCACTTTGTCTGAAGTTTAGGACCACAAATGGTCACCCAATGAATTATAGCTCTTAAGGAATTGTCCATAAATTACACAATGCTAAATTTATTTTAAAAACAGAAGTAGGAGATCTTAGGCTCTTTTATATGGTGATTTTCATTAAACATTTTTGTTTTGTTTATTAGTGAAATTTAGGATTGCATAATTTAATCTAATCAAATAATAAATTATATAAGGCATTTCGAGTTCAGTTACTACACAACCATTCAATATGTCAAACAAAAATTCTACTGCAAACAAAAAAATTAAAATTGGAAATGTTCCAATTTTGCCACCAACTTCAATTCTAAATGAATACAGAAGGGAACAAGAAAGTAGTAATGAGTCAGTAAGTGACGGTGATTACGAACCTTTAATAAATATTGATAAACGAAAAATTAAATAGTTTGTCAAGCAAAGCTAAGTACACAAAAAGCTGCCACAGTGTTTCAACAACTTCAGATAGCTAATGTCAATCTTTCTGTACTAACTATATGGCAGTCCGCAATCTATATTGAAGTCATCAGAAATAGTAAAAACTTATGAGATAAATTGAGAAAAGAACTGAAGGTCAAGAATTGGCGTTTGCGTTTTGATGGAAAATTGATAAAGAACAATGAAAAAGAGGTTAGGCTAAAGCCAATGGTATTGAAGAGTCAAAAATCAGAGACAATTTTTGAAGGACTTTGAGAACTTTTGAATAAATATGATTTATGGGGATCAATAAAAATGATTGCGACAGACACTACAAATGTTAGCACTGGGAAAACAAGTGGCGTGATACAGAGATTAATGACACATTTTGAAAGTGTTGGCTTTCAGAAACCTCTCTATGTTGGTTGTCAACACCATATATTAGATTGATTATTAAAGTTATGCCTGGATAAATTTTTTGAAGGTAATACCAATTCACCTAAACTGTCATATTATTTTGTTGAAGCAATACGTGGTAAATATGACTATTTAGCATTGAACTTTGACAATAGTGGTAAACCATTGAAGAAGAATGAACTGAAATGGTAAGATGACATGCAGTTTTTGAAGCATCTGATTAACCTAGTGAAATACTTTTGGAATGAAAAAAAATTTCCTAATGTTAATTTTAAAAGTTTACCAAATATTAGCTAATCTAGATGAAACAGGCAATTTATTTATTACTTACTAATTCCTTCAGACAGACAATGACTTCAGATGGCATTTAAGCTTGTTGCTGAAAAATGGGCAAATATCTTGTTTTCAAACCAAATGATTAAAACATTTGGTTTGAAAACCAGATATCCAAAGAATTGGAGGAAGCCATCAAAGATCATCCAAAGGCTATCAATACATTCACAAAGTTTTGGTGTGATATTATTTTGCCTATAAATATGCAAAGATGGTAAAAATATTATACCCCTAATGTATATGTCTATGTAATATATACATAATTATTAGTTGTAATAGATAATAGTTCAATTTAAAAAAATAAAAAACAGATATATATATTTTACATTAGATAACAAATAAAAATATCATTTTTTAGTAAATTTCATTACTTACTTTTTAGGCAGAAAGTTTGTTCAAGCAAGCATTAAAAGCAAGTGAAAATAATCTAAGACAGTATAATAGTCTTTCTGCTGATGAAGAAGCTGAGATCTGCCATAGTATATAAAATAGTATTATTTTTTAGTTTTGTCAACAATCAAAGTTATATCTTTGAATTCAAAATTGAATTTTAATAATATTAACTTTTTAGGGCGAGACACAAATGTGCACGTATATGTGAAACGAAGGCTTGCAATGTGTGCACGAAAGTTAGGAAGGACAAAAGATGCTGTTAAAACAATGAAAGATGTAAATGTTTTAAATGTGTTGTGATTGTTTGAAAAATCTTTGCAGTGGCAAAGAAAAAAATTTTGCAAACCTTATTAAGAACATATTCCAGCAAATACAAATATAAGCAAAAACATGTTGCAACAATAAACTAAAACATGTTTTAGTGGTTCACCGAACCTGATAGGAAAAGTATTTAGAAGTAAAAATGCTTGTGCCATGTTGAAATGATTAAGAAAAAAAATTTTAAATATTTTTTTAATTTTAGTTACTTAAAGAACATCCATTCTTAAGTGTTTTAAACATTCATGAAAATCTTATTGAAGCATTATTAGAAATGCAAGCGTATTCAGAAGTTCAGGTTTGTTATTGGTTTGTTTTTGAATTTTTGTCTTGCTCTTTCACAAGTATGTTACAAAGTTTATCAAATATAAGAAGTTTGTAAGCATTTCAAGGGTTTCTGAAATACTCATCAAATATTTAATTTAATTCATATTTTTCATTTTTATTTAGCAAGTGCTGACAAAATATGATGGTAAGAATTTTTGCTGTATAATAATTATTAAAGAAGTAATTAATAATAATAATAATAAGTAATTGATGATAAGTAATGATAATTAAAGAAGTAATAAACTTCTTTGCTGACAAAATATGATGGTAAGAAATTTTGCTGTATAATAATTATTAAAGAAGTAATTAATAATAATAATAATAAGTAATTGATGATAAGTAATGATAATTAAAGAAGTAATAAACTTCTTTGCTGACAAAATATGATGGTAAGAAATTTTGCTGTATAATAATTATTAAAGAAGTAATTAATAATAATAATAATAATAATAATAATAATAATAATAATAATGATAATAATAATAATAATAAGTAATTGATGATAAGTAATGATAATTAAAGAAGTAATAAACTTCTTTTAATAATAATAATAAAAATAAGTAATG
The DNA here is from genome assembly GCF_038396675.1 of Hydra vulgaris. Classification (NCBI taxonomy): domain Eukaryota; kingdom Metazoa; phylum Cnidaria; class Hydrozoa; order Anthoathecata; family Hydridae; genus Hydra; species Hydra vulgaris. Next base: position 82,179,722 of record NC_088931.1, read on the forward strand.
ATAATAAAAAAGTAATATTCAATAATAAACTATATTTATAGATATTAGTCTTCCAAAGTCTGCAACAATATGTTATACTGCAGCTCTTTTAAAAGCAAGGGCAGTGGCAGATAAGTTAGTCTTTATATTTTTATATAAGTGATTTTTTGTTAAAATATTTTTATAATAGTAATATTTGTATTGGTTTGTATTTATGTTGAATAATTAGCTCAACTTAAAATAAAAATCTGTTGATGCCGTAGTATGCTTACACCACTTAACGTTAAAATGAAAAGTATTATAGACAGTAGACATTTATGGTATGTAAATAATTTCTAGTTTTAAGTAATGTCAGCACATCTGGTTAAGGAAAGCTGTTTAACAGTAAAGTTTGCTGAAGCACCAAAAAGCTAAATTGTTAAGGTGGCATTTAGGCATAGCAAGTGTCACTCCTTTTGACATTTGTTGCACTTAGAACTCCATTTTTTTACTTCCCCTGCAAATCTTTGTGAACCCTTTAAATCAGTTTTTTTCAGACATAATTATTTTACTTTATACATTTACATAAATTAGATTTTCTCCAGATGTAGCTGCAAAGCGTGGTTTGAATCCTGCAGAAATAAGTGCTGTTGAAGCAATACACAGAGCTGTAGAATTTAATCCACATGTTCCAAAAGTAATATTTTTAAATTTTATAAATAATTTTTAAGTTTTAAAAACAAATGTTTTAAAAAAATTAGCTCAACAGAAATTATTAATTGTATTTTTATAGCCAATGCTATGTTTTGTTTAATAGTATTTGTTGGAAGAAAAAGCATTGATTTTACCCCCAGAACATATATTAAAACGAGGAGATAGTGAAGCTGTTGCATATGCTTTCTTTCATCTTCAATATTGGAAAAGAATAGAAGGAGCTCTTACATTGCTTGATTGCACTTGGAAGGGAAGTTAGTGAAAGGTTTAAATTATTAATAAAAATAATGCAAGCTTTTGTCCCCATTTGTCTATGTTTTCTTATGTTTTTTATAATCTTCAGTTTCCTGTATAAAAAATAAATGAACTTAGGTTTAAATGTAATTGAAAAGGCATTGGTTTTATTTAATTTTTGAAAAAGGTTACCCACCATGACCCTTTGATTACACGCTGAGTCTCATATATTACTGAAAGTTTTTTTCTCCAAAAGTATATCAACCTGGGTCTCAAAAGTACCAGAATTTTATAGATATCAGAAATATTGATGGTTTTAAATAAAAATAAATTGTTTACTTTTTATATACAATAAAAAAACGAATTTAAACTAAAAATTAAAAAGGTCATATTTATGACATTTTGTAATTATTTTTTAAAAAAAAAGGTTTTTATAATAGAAAAGATTTAAACTCACTGTAAAATTCTGGTTCTTCTGATACCCAAGTTGATATACTTGCGAACAAAAAAAATGTCACTGATATATGAGACCCATGCGTCAAATCAAGGGTCATGGTGGGTGACTTTTTTCAAAAATAAATAAAACCAATGACTTTTCAGTTACTTTTAAACCAAAGTTCATCTATTATTTATACTCATATTTTTTAAACTGAAAATACCAAAAAATCCACATCCTTATAAAATAAAAATAAAAATAAAACTGAAAAAATTGGGGTTCAAAAATGTATGCATATATATATATATATATATATATATATATATATATATATATATATATATATATATACACACACATACACACACTACCGTCCATAATTGATGAAATTAATTATAGATGGTATGAAAATTAAAGAATGATGTAAACTTTTTTAAAAAATGCTTTAATTTGATGTAGTGTTAAGGTGTGTGGGTGTTTTGGTCGAAATATCATAGGTGACATTGTAAAAATAGAGCAATTAATGACAAAGTGAGTTAGACAATGATCAAATAATGAATAGAATGATTTGGTCTCCCCAATCACCATATCTCTCTCCTATTGGACTTAGCTGGGATGAGTTAAAATGTCAAAAACTAATGCCTAATCATGCAAAGCATGTGGAAAAAACTTATTAGTGAGCATAAAATTGACTTTGACTAGTTGAATAAGAATGATTTGGTCTCCCCAATCACCATGATTGACAAATATTGAATAGAATGATTTGGTCTCCCCAATCACCATATCTCTCTCCTATTGGACTTAGCTGGGATGAGTTAAAATGTCAAAAACTAATGCCTAATCATGCAAAACATGTGGAAAAAACTTATTAGTGAGAATAAAATTGACTTTGACAAGTTGAATAAGTTAGCTGGGATGAGTTAAAATGTCAAAAACTAATGCCTAATCATGCAAAACATGTAGAAAAAACTTATTAGTGAGCATAAAATTGACTTTGACTAAGTAGAATGCCGAGATTATCTATAGTGGTTATTGTCACTAAGGATGATTAAATATTGTCATTAAGGGTGATTAAATAGGCAAGTATATTATAAATTAATCTATTAGGACTTTTTATTAGTTTATATGTACACTCAATAAATAGGAAGATAATATAGTTTAGGTAGCTTTTTTTTCAGTTTATTCCCGATAGTAAGTAAAGTTTTGATATCTTATATTGAAAAGTATGACTCTTTTGATAATTATGGACAATATATATCTATATACATGCATACATATATATTAGGGTGGTGGTAAAAACAACTTATTTTAAAAATGTCAGCTGACAACCCCTAAATGTGTTTTATATATTAAAATAATACTGGATTTAAAAAATTTTTGAATAAAAAATATTTTTACGGGTGCCACAAGGCCCTTATACATCAAACAGGTTCCTAATATTATAAAAAAAAAAGTTTTTCAAAAGTATATCATGTTGGGTCTCAAAAGAAGCAAAATTTTATAAAAGTTCTAAAAATAACAATTATTTAATAAAAAAACTATTATTTAAGATTTTTTTGAAATTATATTAAAAAAAAATAAACTTTTTTCATTTTTAGTTTAAAAGGTCATTTTTTTTGCAATAAACTATGAAATAACAATTTTTTAAAAAAAATAATTATTTTTGAAATTTTTATAAAATTTTGATTCTTTTGAGACCCAACATGACATACTTTTGAAAAACTTTTTTTTTTATAATATTAGGAACCTGTTTGATGTATAAGGGCCTTGTGGCACCCGTAAAAATATTTTTTATTCAAAAATTTTTTAAATCCAGTATTATTTTATTATATAAAACACATTTAGGGGTTGTCAGCTGACATTTTTAAAATAAGTTGTTTTTAGCACCACCCTAATATATATATATATATATATATATATATATATATATATATATATATATATATATATATATATATATATATATATATATATATATATATATATATATATATATATATATATATATATATATATATATATAGATATATATAGATATATATATATATATATATATATATATATAGATATATATAGATATATATATATATATATATATATATATATATATATATATATATATATATATATATATAGATATATATAGATATATATATATATATATATATATTAGTAGTAGAAAATCACTTAACAAAAAAATTTTTTTTTCAAGTGATTTTCTACTACTAATATAATTGCTCTGTTCTTTTAAGAACATTGAGCACTCTATTGTGTAGAATACTTTTTAAAGTTATTTAAAAATATATATATTTAAATATATATATATATATATATTATATATATATATATATATATATATATATATACAACCCGTAGATGTTGTCCGAAAGTTTTTTCCATATTTTGTTGACAAAAAGTAAAAATTAAAATGCAAGACCGGAATTATTTTTTTTTATTAATTGATAGACTGCCTGCCCCAACCAAACCCTCAGTCAATGTAGCAACACTCCCTTGCGGGTCAGGCTAAAAGATAGTAGATGTAGCAGCACTCCCTTGGGGGTCAGGCTATTTGTCAGTCGATGTAGCAGCACTCCCTTGCGAGTCAGGCTATTTGTCAGTCGATGTAGCAGCACTCCCTTGCGAGTCAGGCTATAAGATAGTCGATGTAGCAACACTCCGCGCAAGATTTACAGTTAAAAAAAAATAAAAGTAAAAACAATTTATTAAAAAAATTAAAAATAAAAACATTTTATTAAAAAAAATAAAAATAAAAACATTGTTTATATTGTTAAAAACATTCAGAATGTTTTTAAAACATTCTGGTCAACTAAATTTGCGTTTTTGTGGTTTTTTTAAAAAATGATTTATTTGTAATTAAATTAATGGTTTTTACTTTCGTCTAACACGCAAATGTTGGACGAAGGTCAAAAGTAATTAAAAGTGATTATGTGTTGGCGTAAGAATCACTTTTTTCCTTCCGCTCTTCCCAAAGACAACAAACTATAGATCTATATATATATATATATATATATATATATATATATATATATATATATATATATGTATTTATATATATATATATATATATTTATATATGTATACACTTTGTAAAACTAACAGAAATCAATTTAAAATAAGTTTCATCTTTACAGTGACAATTTAAACAATTCATTGTAAACTTAGGATTAAACTCGCTCAGGCAAAATTCAGTTCTACATTTTTCATTTTTATTTTGACAAGTATAGCCATGAAACAGTTTTATTTCCAAAATAAATTCTAATGTTCCTGTTAAGGCTCTGTTCCAATTTTTATATTTTAATTTGTATTCAGTTATTTAAACTTATTTTATACACAATGTGTATGCAATAAGTTCCAATAAATTTTTGTATTTGATTTATCTATGACTTTCTACTTATAATGGCTTATATGCAAACATATATGTAGGTTAAGTTTATAAATGTGTATATTGGGGCTTTATTATAAAAGTATATATTTTGTTAAATATTAATTGATTGAGTATACTTGGAGTCTAAACTTATTTCAGAAAGTGTTTGTTTTTAAATTATGTCAATAAATTTATACTTTTTAATTCTTTTTTGTTCTTTCCAGCTTTCAGTCTTGTCCCCTATCCTCTTGAGAAAGGACACCTATTTCATCCTTATCCATCTTGCACTGAAGCTGCTGATAGAGAACTTATGCCTGGTAAGATATTTTTTAAAATAGTAAATAATAATATAAAGTATTACATTTGATAATAGAAGTATGTAATAGAAAAATACTGAATAAGTAAAATATAAAAGTAAAAAATATTGGTATGTTTTCTGAGAGAGGCAGCTTCATCTTTTTATGATTAAAATGTTTTAAACATTTATAATGTACATATATCTATCTATATAATATGCATGTATGTGCAGGGGTCAAAATATGTCTGACATTGGCGCCCCCTGGACTTTTTTGAGATGTTTGAGGGGGCAATGAACCATTTTTCATTTTTACTGGAAAACTGAAAAATGCTGTTGCCCTTCTTCACCAGATCTCAAAAATGGTCTCAGAGGCGGCAAGCCTGATATCTATCTGGACCCCTGTATGTATGTACAGAGGCAATTTCACAGGGGAAGGATGTGGGGGGGGGGGGAGGGTTGTAAAGATATATATCATGGCAATAAAACTATATTGATAAAATTAACAAAACATCAAAATGTTTAAAAAACTGTATTGATAAAACTACATTAACTAAAAAGGCATCAGCTTTGATCATGATTTTTTAATTTGCAAAGACTTTTGATATCTGCTAAAACCTTAACTGTTCATTTGGCGTATTTATAAGCAAATGAATATCACACTAAAACTTTATAAATGTATTGATAGCCTTTGGATGATCTTTAATGGCTTCCTCCAATTCTTTGGATATCTGGTTTTCAAACCAAATGTTTTAAACATTTGGTTTGAAAACAAGATATCTGCCCATTTTTCAGCAACAAGTTTAAATGCCATCTCAAGTCGTTGTCTGTCTGAAGGAATTAGTAAGTAATAAATAAATTCTGGGAGTTTCATCTAGATTGGCTAATATTTGGTAAACTTTTAAAATTAACATTAGGAAATTTTTTTCCAAAAGTATTTCACTAGATTAATCAGATGCTTCAAAAACTGCATGTCATCTTACCATTTCAGTTCATTCTCCTTCAATGGTATACCACTATTGTCAAAGTTTAATGTTAAATAGTCATATTTACCACGTATTGCTTCAACAAATGACAGTTTAGGTGAATTGGTATTACCTTCAAAAAATTTATCCAGGCATAACTTTAATAATCAATCTAATATATGGTGTTGACAACCAACATAGAGAGGTTTCTGAATGCCAACATTTTCAAAATGTGTCATTAATCTCTGTATCACGCCATTTGTTTTCCCAGTGCTAACATTTGTAGTGTCTGTCGCAATCATTTTTATTGATCCCCATAAATCATATTCATTCAAAAGTTCTCAAAGTCCTTCAAAAACTGTCTCTGACTTTTGACTCTTCAATACCATTGACTTTAGCCTAACCTCTTTTTATTGTTCTTTATCAATTTTCCATCAAAATACAAACGCCAATTCTCGACCTTCAGTTTTTTTTTCAATTTATCTCATAACTTTTTACCTTCTCTGATGACTGCCATATAGATTGCTGGATGATTTGGTGCAGGAAGATCAACATTAGCCATCTGAAGTTATTGAAACACTGTGGCAGCTTTTTGTGTACTTAGCTTGACAAACCAATTAACTAACTGAAAAACCTTGACTTTTGTTTGTTTAATTTTTTGCTTAATTAATATTTATTGAAGGTTCATAATCACTGTCACTTATTGACTCATTACTACTTTCTTATATCTAATAAACCATCTTTAAGTACCTGTTTTTTTAATTTTTTTTTTATTTTTTTAACCACTTTTTCTATATTTCTTGGCAATGATCTTTTGTCTATTGTTGGAAAATTCGAATTAGCCCATAGTTCTAAACATTCATCCGAAATTTTCTTTGTTTGCCCTAACACCTTTTTTCAGTCTGATGCCAAGCTGGTGTATTGATTAATTATTGGCCAATTTGTTGGCATTTTACATATTGTTTAAAGAGCCCAAGATCTCCTACTTCTGTTTTTTAAATAAATTTAGGGTTATTTAATTTATGGACAATCCCTTAGGAACTATAATTCGTTTGGTGCGTGAGTTTTTTAAAAGGATGTACCTTAAAATTATTGTCTTTTTTTTTTAAATAAAAACTCATAACTAGGTGACACGCTCATTTGAAAATCCTAAAATTTATTTTATTTTATACCCCTAATGTGTGTCTGTGTGTATGTATATATATATATATATATATATATATATATATATATATATATATATATATATATATATATATATATATATATATATATATATATATATATATATATATATACATACATATATATATATATATATATATATGAAGACCTCAGTGGAAAAACCGGCGTTGTCGCATTTAAAAAGATTGAGAAAGTATTTGTTGATCATTAATAAATGTCTTTATTTAAAGCAAAGAAAAAAATTTTTTTGTATAAAAAATTACAAAATGTTTTGTTTTTGAATAAATTTTAAATAAAATAATTATAATATAAATTTTTTTAAATTGCTTAGTTTCGTTTGCTTTAAATAAAGACTTTTATTAATGATCAATAAATACTTTCTCAATACTTTTTAAATGTGACAACCCCGGTTTTTCCACTGAGGTCTTCATATATATATATATATATATATATATATATATATATATATATATATATATATATATATATATATATATATATATATATATATATATATATATACACACACACACACAACCCTCGGCATCAGGTCGGCAAAAAAAATTTGATACAAAGGTCTTACCACAAAACAGTGAAACGGGGTTGGCAATTTCTTGCCGACCTAAAAGTTTTTGAGGTCGGCAATTTCTTGCCGACCTCGTTTTAATGTTTTGTGGTAAGACCTTTGTATCAAATTTTTTTTGTCGACCTGATGCCGAGGGTTGTATATATATATATATATATATATATATATATATATATATATATATATATATATATATATATATATATATATATATATATATATATATATATATATTAGGGTGGAGCAATTTTGAAAATTTTTGAAATTTGATTTGCCTGAGCAGCAAATCAATATCTTTTGGTGAAAAAAGTACCTTACTTTTTTTTTTTTTAGTTTAGATGAGTTCTTGAGGTTCCTCTTTGGATTCTAAATTTTTGATGGGTCCTAATATTGTTTAAATTTTTTTTTTCTAAACTATATCAACTTGATACTTAAAAGGAGCAAAATAATATGCTGATTTTGAAAATAATATTTGTTTTTATTAAAAAATTAAAATTAAAAAAGTAGAGTTGTTTTTTTCATTAAAAACCCCCGTCCTCAACAAAACATTAATTCGTGTCTCAGTAATATTGGTTTTTAAACTCTTTTTTTTTGCTATGAAAATCGCTCCACCCTAATATATATATATATATATATATATATATATATATATATATATATATATATATATATATATATATATATATATATATATATATATATATATATATATATATGTATGTTTATGTATATATATGTATATGTATGTATATGTATATATATATGTATATATATGTGTGTGTGTGTCAAGCCTTTTTGCACTTATTTGCGCACACACACACACGCACACACACACACACACACACACACACACACACACAATGATCATCAAAAAACACAAGTGTTTTTTTAAATTGCAATAAATCTTTTTTGTTCATCAAATACTTAAATAACATTGTTTAGAATTTATCTAATGCAATTTTTTCACCACCTTTTTTTTTTTTTTAATTTAAATAAAAGTGAATTTAAGTTGCGCATACCAGCCTAAAATGACTGTCTGGCCAGCACTTTTTATTTCAAATGGAGAAGACTTAAACAGTATTACTTAATAAATCAAGTATTTAAAACATAGATGTAGTCCACATATTTATGGTTCACATATAACACAGGTGTGGTCCACCTGCAACAAAATTTTGGTTATCATTGATAGTTACTCAGACAGTTTTACAAAATTAATGATCTTTCTGCTATTTCAGTTCTGACTGGTATAGTAAGAAAACTTACAATTTTTGATACTTCATCAAAATACATTAGATGCATTATTTTACATTGTAGATGCATTATTTTTGGCAAAAATTAAAACTAATATTGAGATAGTGGTTATTTAGTAACTGGCTTTGATGCGTTGCTTTTGCTCAATTCAGGTAGCAGGAAGCATTTCAGAGTACATTTTTGACAATGATGGATCTAACTCATTTGGTTCTGATTTTAAATTTGCCAAGTTCAATAACAGCCTCTCATATCAATAGTGGTTTGTACAAAGGAAACTTACTGTTTGCCAAGTTCACCAACCAAAATATTGATTTTAAAAATTTTTTATTTGAAATAATCTGAAATATCTGTGAAAATAAGAAGTGTTGAACCAGGATCTATCTTTTTTGGTGATTTTCGATTCCTGGTGTAATGGCTCACTAACTTTCGATTCATCAGTTTCATCTCTTATTGTTAGAACTTGCTGAAAGAAATTTCTTTTAACCTTTGCAAATAAAAAATATATTGATCAGTGACTGTCACAATCTTTGTGGTTTCAGCTAAGGAAACTTCTTTTTCCAGTTCATACAGACCAGTTGTTGTATTTTTATCAACCCTGCATACACGAAGTAGTAGTTGCTTTTTTTTTGTCCCATATGTTAGATTTATCCTTTGTAATAGCAAAATATTTCAAATTCTGGATGCAGGTTAACAATCTTGAAACTACCTTCTGACCAAGAGGTTCTATACATTTGCTATTGTTTGGAACAAGTAGGTTTTGCTCTGAAACCAATTTTGCAGTCATTAGGGTTATGACTTTTTGGTACCCCAGTTGGCTATGAAAAATAGATAAACTTAGATTAGAGTGTTACTAAAAAGGTCATTGGTTTTTTTTACTTTTTAAAAAAAGTTACCTGTCATGGCCCTTGCTGGGTCCCAAATATCACTAAAAAAAATGTTCTCCAAAGGTATATCAACCTTGGTCTTAAAAGAATCATACCTTTACTTTAAAACTTAATAACTATTTTTATTAAAAGCTCTTTTTAAAAAAACATTGCTATAAAATGTTATCACCGACTACACCGCTATTCCTCATTCAAATACACTGTGACCATTTTCTATAGACGCATGTAGAATTTAGTGGATTTACAGTGTTACAGTGGTAATAAAATTGTTCTAGAGGTACTTTTGAATACTTATTATTATAGGTAAGAAAACAATGATCCATTATGCATCTGATTTTTAATTGTCTTGATTGTATTAAAATAATTAAATTTTTAATATTCACGTGGCAATTTTTTATAGACACACTAAAGTTTTTACGAGTTTTGACGAGCAATTTTCTATAGACGCACTAAAGTTTTTACAAGTTTTGTCGCAAATTTCTTATATTCTGTAGTATTTTTTATTTTGTGAGTCAAAGTTAAGTTGACTTAACCAAATGCCGAAAGGTCCTTATTGATATTGAAAAAGGTCAAATATTGGCTTATCATCGAGAAAAAGTTCCAAATCGAGAAATTGCTAGAAGATTGAAGAGACCAGATCATGTTATCCGTAACTTCTTGAAAAATCCAACAGATTATGCAACAATCAAGAGGAAACCAAAAAAACTCAAAGGTTTCAGGCAAAATTGTTCGACTCGCATCAAATTCATCAAAAAGTTTGAAAACAATTAAGTCAGATTTGGGTTTAAATGTTTGCAAGGAGACAATTAGGAAAGTACATAAAGACAGCCCACACATTGTACAATCAAAAATGAATAAAGCACCAAATTTGAAGCCCATTCACAAACAGAAACTGATGGAATTCGCCTGCAAAATCATGGCACGCGATTTGGAATAAGTAAGAAATTTTAGATTAAATTATCATGAATACATAAGATGTCTAAATAGCTGAATAATTTGGTTTTCAATACCAGGTGATTTTTTCGGACAAGAAAAAGTTTAATCTTGATGGGCCTGATGGTTTTAGTGGCTACTGGCGTGATGTGAGGAGAGAACCCAAATATTTTTCAACAAGGAGTTTTGGCGGTGGATCTTTGATGGTTTGGTTTTGTGCAACAGGAAAGTTAAATTTAGCATTTACATCTTGCAAAATGAAAAGTTCTGAATACATTGATGTGCTAAAATTTTGTTTGATTCCAATTAAAAACAAATATCGACACAAAAAGTTAGCAGTATAACTCTGTGGCAGAGCTAAAAGTAGCCGTATCAGAATGCTGGGAGGATATGGAGCCAAAAGTGCTGGAAAACCTGGTGTGAAGTATGCCAAAACAAATTTATCAAGTAATTGAGCACAAAGGAGGTCCAATTGAGTACTAAAAATCTGATAAAAACATTTTTTTTTTATAGTTTTGTTTAAAAATGTGAACTGCGTCTATAGAAAATTGTCAGCTATCTTTTGAATTTAATTCATTTATGATTGACCTCTTTTCAAATTTGATATTGTTTTTTGATAATTTACATTATTTTTTGATACTTTATTTATGATTTATTGAAATACACTATAAAAATAAAGTTAAGTATGTTTTTAAGACATACTCCACATGCGCCTATGGAAAATGGTTGCAGTGTATAAATAAACATATTTAAAATAAATCTGCAAAATTTAATATTTATACTGTCTAATATTTGGTTGTGTACTAATCTAAAATTTTTAATTTAGATTTTCATAAAGTTTCTTTATATCCTCAAAGAGAACTTCCATTTTTTATATTGTTCACTGCTGCAACGTGTTCTATATCTGCTGTTCTTGCATTACTTACTTCACAGTTTCCAGAATTTATGATATGTGCAGTCAACATGGTAAAAAAAGTTTCTTGTATGAGTATAAATATACATAAGTAAAAAAAGTAAATAATTTTTCTTGTTTCATATCTTTAGTGTTAATTGTAAAGTGTTTATATTATTGGATGATAATTTTTGATTATTTTATTAGTATGATATATATATATATATATATATATATATATATATATATATATATATATATATATATATATATATATATATATATATATATATGTATATCAACCCTCAGAACTAGAAAAAATGAAGTTAGCAATATATTGCTGACCTCAAACTGTTAGAGGTTGGCGTTATACCGCAAATAAGTATTCTCCTCATCTGTAGCGACCTTCTCAGCCTTAAGGAGGTGAATTAACAAAATAAAATATAAAAATCCATGACTTTCAAAAAAGTTAAGCTGTTTTTTCAAAGGTTTTGGCTTCATACAGATTGTTGTATATAATTATTTCTATGAAGAATTCTTCGAATTGTTTTTGTACTCACGTTTATTTAGAAGTTTTGTTCTATTTATTGTAAAGAGCATTTGGTGATAATTTTCTATCATATTTTCTCAAGCAAATTAATAAATGTTCACCTCTCTGTGTTGCTACAGTTAACCGACTAGATTGTTGTCGTCCTTAATGCCACCTATTTCAGTATAATTGTTTTAAAATAGGTACAACAACCAAGTATGCGATATTTAACTTATTGGCTATTTGAGGATGAGATAGTCCTTGGTTTAAAAAAAAAAAAAATTTGCAACATGTTTAGTAGTTCCAAGCAATCTTTCTTCGCTCATTTTTTAACTTTTTTATTATTTAATTTATTCATATTTTTATTAGTACTATTTAAAATAAAAATAAAAAAACAAATGCTGATGAAAATTAAATATAGTAAATGTTTAAAAGTTGCATATAATTAGGCTATGCATAATTAAATTTTTATTTTTTTAATTAGGCTATGTAAAATTAAATTTTTATTTTTTATGTCCAGACTAACAAAAAATAAACGTAATATAGTAAATGTTTAAAAGTTACATATAATTAGGCTATGTAGAATTGAATTTTAAGGAAATAACATCAATTAAATAGTAAACATGATACTTATTATTTAGAACTAATAAAATATTGAAAAAGTTACATAGTTTTCAAAATAATTTCAATCAAACAGGATATCAAAAAAAACTGAGCTCTAATTATTGGCCCATGGTGTGTGTATATATATATATATATATATATATATATATATATATATATATATATATATATATATATATATATATATATATATATATATATAATTTCTAAATAGAAGTATAAGATCATTTGCTCTCTTGTGTGAAAATTTTCATTCTTATTACTTTAATTCTCTGTATAAAAGCCAATAAGTTACAACTTTTATTTTAAAAAGTTTAAAAGTGCGATGTACATTACAAATAAAGTTCATAACAATAAATTTACAAATAAAGTATATCTAAATAACCAATTACTACAGTTATGTTACTCACCTAATAAATATACTCAACATGCTCTAAGATATTTACTTGCAAAAAATAATCATTACAATGTTTCTTTTATGTTATTAAAAAATAAAAATTTTATAACTAAAACTTGTTTTAACAAGCAAATTTTAAATTAAAAAATAGAAGAAACATTTTTTAATTTAAAATTTGGTCAAACACTTTTAGGTCGGCATTATCGAATGCCAATCCTAATTCCAAGGTTGATATATATATATATATATATATATATATATATATATATATATATATATATATATATATATATATATATCAGGTAATCTGATAAACAAAAAAGATCAGAAACATTTAAATTGTTAGATATTTGTATTTGCTATTGTTTTAAATTTTTTTTTTAATTCACCTTCCCAAGGCCGAGAAGGCCACTGCAGACGAGGAGGCTACTTACTTGTGGTTATAATCCTCTCTCAACTCTATAACTCCAAAACAAACCTTGACGAACAAGACCGCTGTGCGGAGAAACAAGATGAGCACGGTACTACCAGGGACATGGTGGGAATTGAACTCGGAATCTCTTGCTTATGAAGTGAGTGCTCTATCACTACATCACCACTGCGTTTGATCCTTTAATCCTAAACATTCTTTAATCCTTATGCATTTACATTAAAGCTTGATATTAAAACATTATTTTAATAAAATTTGAATACTCACTTATTTTTTAAAATTGTATATTTATGTGTTACTTCGCTTTTTGTTATAACTTGATTATGAATCTTCCTTATTCTTTAAAAATAAAAATTTTATAGATTTTGTCTTGTTGTGGTTTACCTTTCGCTTTTTTGTTTCAAAAGTTGCAAGAACTGATTCCAATGTCAATATGGCAACATTTTATTTAATAGGTAATTGCAGTACTTCCTTTTTTTATTAGTAAGAAAATTTTATTTATTTTTTCTTTTTAAAAGTTGAATTCTTTTTAAATTTAAATTACAAGTATGAAATTATGTATTAAATGGTGTATTAAATTGTTGGGGAACTTGTGACCAGGTCCTAAAGGTTGAAAAGTTTAATTTAAATTATACTGACCTACAGTTTAAAATTTTAATAGTTTATTTTTTTGTTGATTATCTATTGCAGCTTCAAATTTTTTTAGCTTAGTTGCAGCTGTTATTTAAAAAATGAATTAAAAACACTAAATTATAACAAAATAAAACTAAATTATCTATCCCTCTTCAAGTTTTCCTTTTTTTTTCTCAAATAATCATAACTTTCATATTTTGTGGAATTTTGCTTTTCCTTTTCTTTTTTTTCTTTTTTTTTTTTTTGATGATGTAGGAAATCCTAACTTTTTGGCTACCATACTTTTAGTCTTCATACTTATTTACAGAACATTAATATATATAATATTAAATGAATTCATATTTAATATTTATTTCTGTTAATTTTGGTTAATACTCTCCACTCTCCTAGAATTTTTTGCTTACATCAATTTTTTAATTCTGATTTTAATCCAAACAGTTTTTCAAGCAATAAAAAAAAATTAAATTTTCCATATTTATTTTATCAGTAATAAATCTTCATCAGTATAAGATTTTTTTTATAAATATTTTTAAAAATATATTTTTCAAAATTATTTTGTTACATTTTTTAATGTGTTTTTAAAATGTTTTAATAATTCCCTACTTTTTTTAATGCATATTTAAAAGTAAAATTGCCATTATAATTTACGGTTAAAAAAAACAGTTTCCTTAATTTCAATAATATGCATATAGCAATTGATCATAATTTTGTAAAAAAAGTTAATGTAAAAAAAAACTTAATATATAGATAGGCATATCTAGCCAGGTATAAAATTCATATTCAAATTGTCTGGTATTTGGCAAGATATTAAATAAATTCTTTTAAACATACACCATTTGTAAATCTTATAATTTAATTATAATTACAATTTATTGATCTTATAATTTAGAGCTATGTTAGTTCTTAAAATATCTTTTACTATAAATAGTCTGGATGAACCGATATGAAGAATTTTAAAAAATTTTGAAAAATTATACCTTATAAAAATAAAAGTTTTTTTTGTGTTTCATTTGTAAAAAAAAATTTTTTTTTTTAGATTTGGAAACGAACATGTTTGAAGTCACAAAAAGATTTTTATTACAAATATTATTTTGTAAATTTTATATTTATGTTATTATGGAAAAAATTAGTTTTGCTTCACTAAACAAAATTGTTTTTCATTTAATATATATTTAAAAAAATCCTAACTTATATATCCTTATTACATTTCATTTGATATTTATTTTTATTGTGTTTCTTACTTCTTGTTTAATTATGTTAAACAAAGTATATAAAAAAGTATTATATATACCGTAACTTTTAAATATTAATTATCTAGTATTTCAATAGTCTTTCTTTGTAGTTAACTCTATTTTATAGATTGTTTAGATAGACTAAACTAAAATAAATTCATAGCATATATCATTTAGAAAACCTTGCAAAACTAAAATAATTTGAAAGTTTTCTTTTGTCTACAGTAATGTCTTGTCCAACAGTTCTTCCTAAAGCTAAGCACACTGCAACAGTAGGAAATATTTTTGTATTTATTTATAGTACGTTTTTGATTGAGAAGTTTTTTATATTTTATTATATTATATTTATACAAATTTAGGTGATTTTTCTTCATGGTTTAGGGGACACTGGGTAATTATTCTTACAATTTAAATTTTTTTTTAAAGAAATTTTTTTATAGTTTAATGTTTAATTTATTTCATATTAAAGTTAGATATTTGTTTAATAAAAATTTAATGATTGTATTTTTAAATGATTATTTTTTTTTTGTAGACATGGTTGGCTGGCAGCTTTAGAAGAAATTGCTCTTCCCTACATTAAGTACATTTGCCCTAATGCGTAAGTTAAAACTACTTCATTACTTTATTTTTTCTTTGTTGACAATATTTTTCAATACAAGTTTGTTAGTTTAATGTAATTATCATAGTGGTGAGTCAGACATTTTGAAAACATTTTTAATATTATTACAAAAAATAATCTAAATTTTTAATGTTTCAACTTTCTACTGTTTATTTTTATTTGCTTAAAATGTACTAAAAGTACTCAAGATTTGTGCAAGAGGAGCAATTATTTGTAATTGCATACTTTTTAAATATATTTCTTATTTGTAAAGTCCTTTATCCTTGCTTTCAATCAACTTAACATTCTGTTAAGTCGATTGGCAGGTCTTTACTAAAAACAAATTGAAATGCGCTAATTTGAATCCTATTTCTCTACAGTGACAGTTAAAGGCTTGCTCTTGCTGGTGAATTTTAACCCAACAAAAGTCATTTTTTTATTGCTAATAACTTGTTGCTTTTTAATAATAATTTTAATGTTGCTGATATTGTTATATTGATAAATAAAAATGCTTTTATTAATTACTTTATGTCTTCTAGTATTATTCTTTACTACTGACGTTTCATGGAAACCATTTATACAATCCATTGTAAGGATCTGCAATGGTTGTCTTTTTTTATCCTGCTCACCAATAAAATATATTTAGACTAAATATATTTGCACATGCATACATATGTATACATACATGCATGCATATATACATATATACATGCATACACACATAAATACATACATACATATATACATACATACACACATACATACATACATACATACATACATACATACATACATACATACATACATGAAAATTTCCAAAATTCAATGACCTTTTTTTTTTTCTATCAATGTAATAGGACAATTTCAATAAATATTTCCAATATTGTAAAAGTGCTGTAAAAACAATATTCCTGGCTAACACCCTGATATACATAAAAGCAATTCTCATACATAGGACTGATTCTCTAAATTGCAACTATTTTTAAAGACTTTTTTCTCTAAATTATCATTTAAATCTAATAACCACGTCTTCTTGTCATCTTAAAGAAGCAGGTTAATCTAGTGTTAGATATCGAGGCTGCTTCTTCTGCTAATGTTATTTTTCACTTAAATTCTAGAGATTGTGGAGCCTGAGCTGTGGAGCTAGGAAGCAGCTGTTTTTTAGTGGATCTGGAGCTGCAAAAATTAGGCGGCTCGGCTTTTGTGTTTTTTTAAAAGGAATAGAATGTATGTTTTTTTTACAGTAAACAAATATTATTCATTCATTGTTTAACTAATTTGTTGAATGAATTATTTATTGAATTTCTATTATTATCAGCTTCTTTAACAGTTTACTAAAGATTTGTATAACAGTTTAACAGATTTTCTATTCAACCAAATACTATCCTTTAATAGCATTTCTTGATATGCTTTATTAAAAAAAAAACAAGTAAATTTTATATAGAAAAATTCTTACAGTATTCCATATATTGTTTAATAATATATTTTCATATTGATATTATGCTGTTAGATGTCTTTTGAAACTTTTTAACATCTTTTAGATGTTCAAAAGATGTCTTTTTTTAGTCCCTTACCTATTGGCTAGAATAAGAACTAGTATTAGAAATCTTAGTTTTAGGTTCATAAGATATAGAAATAAATGTGTTTTTACCTAAAACATTTTTCTTTTCATATGTAATATGAGGTAGTAGAGTAGTGATAGTAATATATTCACCTTGTAAAACTGAAAGTTGATTAAAAGTAAATTACTTTAATTGGTTTGGATTTGGGTAAGCGAATATGATCAAAAAAAATATTCCAAAATTTGCAATTTTTGTTCACAAATGTCAAGAGCCAAGCCGGAGCCCAACATTTCTTAGGAGCCAAAGCCAAGCCATAAAAAATTTTTTGGCTCTACAAGCTTGGTCCAGACAACATTTCTGTCAGTCCTATAAAGGTATTCTCCACAACTGTTTTGATTACTCTCTAATTTGTGTAACTGAATCTTGTTTTCCTGTTAAAAAATGGTATCTTTTGTTCCAAATTTGAAAAGTTCTAGAGACCACTTCGACCCCTATCACTATTACTCAATCAGTTTTCTTGATATTTTAAGTGATGCTATCATTTCAGACAACTCTGATTTCCAATCATCAATTGACGATTATTTAAAAAACCCTTACATTGACGAAGAGTTTCCATGTAAGCAGTCTTGTAAACAAGTTTCCTTTTATTTATAAGTTTTTTTTATCTCAGGGAGTCCAACAAGAACAAACTGCATGAGTCAAATGTTGAAGTTCTCAATCAGCACCAGGTTGATTTTCAAACACAGAAAACTGTAATTCCCATGTGAAAAATGTCAATAAACATGCCTAAATAAAGAGTGAATTTTATTTTATTTTTTTTTAAAAAAAGGAAGGACGAGGGGTCCCGTTTTTATGAAATCCGTTTCAAAGGTGGAGGGGGGTGGGCAAAAGGACAATCAGTTTTTGAAAAATGGTCAAAAATTGCATCAAAAATGGTGGTGTCCTTTATGGGCAGTCCCTATCTGGAAAGGTTTTCATATTTATTGAATTATTTCTTTCTAATCACAGTATTCAAATTGTCCTTTATGTTTAGCATTCTCCTTCATTTATAGTAACTTCTGGGGTACCTCAAATTTCCATCCTTGGTCCTGTTATTTCTCATCTAATGATCTTATTAATAATCTTTCCTTCAAGTGATTTTAGTAATGACACAGCTATATACTTCTTGATGTTTCATACAAGGCTAAATACGCAAAGATATTTGTACCATCCGCACCGGGCCCAAGTTGTCATTGTCCACCACCAACCTAATTCTGCAGTGTTTTGTTATTCTTATAACAAAATAACCAATTTATTATTACTTTTAAACTTATTTCAGCTTTAATTTTTTATTTAATTTGCTAATTTTTTATATAGGCCAGTTTCAAAAGTTACTCTTAATATGGGAATGTCTATGCCTTCATGGTATATATTTATTACTTTTTTCATTTTGTAAAGTTTTATGAAATCAGTAGTTCATGTTATTTCAGTTCTCAAAAATAACAAAAGGTTCTTATTTATTTTGATAATGATTATAACTGATATGACTAACATTTCTTTTGGCAATGCATTTTTATTTTAGTTAAAAGTTAATTGGATAATTGTTTGTAAAAAAACTAATTAGATTATTGTTTGTAAAAAAAATAAAAAGCGACTTCTCGAGAAATTGTTTTATAAAAAAATTTCTCTATTTTTCATTTTGATTATTTAATTTTTTTTTCAATAAATTGTTTTTGTTTATAATATTTGCTTTTGTTTTATATAGGTTTGATATTTATTCATTAGACAAAGATAGCAAAGCAGATGAAGAAGGAATTCAAAATTCTTCTAAGGAATGTTAGATATTTACTTTATTTCTTTAATGTTTTGTGCTTAATATATATGTCCTAATCAAATTATGTTGTGGCAGTTGTGACAACCACTTTTATATGGTAAAACAGTTACTTGCTATGTTTATATGTCTACATGTTAGTTTTGTTTTGACAAAAAAATTAAATCATTTGATATCATTAGGCCTGTGTTGGCCTGTGTTTTTTTGTTAGGCCTGTGTAGGCCTGTGTTAACATATTGTGAACTACAATCCATAAGCTCCTTACTTTGTTAAACAAAACTATTGAAAAAACAAGTTAATAAAAATAAACTGATTGTTTTCTTTAGCTAGTATGGGGTATCTTGATACAGCATTTTTGCCATTATTTATTGGTGCTTAAGAATGACATTTAAAAAAGTATATTATCTGGATTTCTGAAATGTGATCGTTTGATGCATTATTTGGGTTATAATTAATAATTTGTTTGTCTTTTAAGTAAAAATCTGTTGTTTCTTTATATTTTTATTTACTTTTTTAATGATGCTCATAGTTTGTATCAAGGTACCCATGAGTTGGGTACCTTGATACAAATTTTTAATTTTACTTTAAATAATCTAACAAGTTTAATCTGTTATATTTTTGTAATTTAATTTTGTAAGTTTAAATTTATTATACAAATTAAATTAATTGGGGTATATATATGGTCATTGACGTGACCTTTAAAACAAGATTTTTTGAAAAAATCTGCTGCTACCCCCTAAATGTGTCCTATATAAAACAAAAACACTTGATTTAAAAAAATTTTGGAAAAAATATATTTTAAGTGGTTGCTCAAGACTTAAACATCAGGCAAAACCTCATAATCAACAAGCCAAAATTAAATTTAAAATATTTTTTATAAAAATTGTTATTTCATTTTATTGAATAAAAATGGTTTTTTTAAAAAATGGTTTTTTAACTAAAAATAAAAAAAGTCAATATTAACAAGTTTAAAATTTTTTTTTTATTATTAAAAATAATTATTTTTTAAATTTTTATTTAATTTTGCATCTTTTGGTTGACATACTTTAAAAGATTTTTTTCAATAGTATTAGGGCTCCAACCGATGTTTAAAGGTCTTGAGCAACCCCTTAATTTTTTTAAATTTTAAAACCTAGTGTTTTTGTATTATGTAGAACACATTTAGGGGGTGGGAGCAAATTTTTATCAAAAATCTTGTTTTAAAGGCTACCCTAATAGTGCCCTACTCTCCCCTATTGTAAATTTAAATTAATTGTTAAACTATGTACTAAAATCCAACTTTTAATTACTTTTAGTTTGTTTAAAAAACAGAACAACCTCTTCATAAAATTCCTACTTAAAAACTTTAAATACTTTTTAAAATGTTTTAATTTAAAACTTAATTTAATTAAATTATAAAATCTATTGTACATTCAAAGCACTCATCTTAGAAGTTATTGTGAAATGTTTTAAGTGTATATAAC
Organism: Hydra vulgaris; assembly: GCF_038396675.1. Classification (NCBI taxonomy): domain Eukaryota; kingdom Metazoa; phylum Cnidaria; class Hydrozoa; order Anthoathecata; family Hydridae; genus Hydra; species Hydra vulgaris. Next base: position 82,200,718 of record NC_088931.1, read on the forward strand.
AGGAAGGCTACTTGTTCAGCCTTTTCTCTAAAAAATATAATACTTCAATGCATTATTGCAGTTCTAATAAAATCTCTCCTTTTTTAGAAATAAATAACTCTCTTGCATTGTACTCTTGCTTTGGTTTGAATGCTTTAATAATTTAATGCTTTAATAATTTAATGCTTTAATTAATTAATAATTTAATATTTTTAATTTATGTTTTTAGTAGTCTTTTAATACACCTTTCACAGTTATAAAATTTATGTGTGCACAGAAATGGTAGTAAAAGTGTAAACAAACGATATTTTAACAGTAATTTGTTTAAGATTAACAAAGCAATTAAAATTTATCAAACAATATTATTAAACCAGTGCCATTAATCTTATATAAAAATAAAGAGCCTGTCTAATCCAGTTCAAATAACATATTAAGAAACAAGTGAAAAAGAAGTGCCTCAAAGCATTGACTTTTGAATTTGTAAAAAATAATAACTTATATATAATAAAAGCTATCTTTTTTTCTACTTTATTAAGTATATATACTTAATACTCTACATTAAGTATATATACTTAATGTAGAGTTTAAAGCTACATATATATATATATATACGCACGCACATATATGTATATATATACGCATACACATATATGTATATATATATATATATATATATATATATATATATATATATATATATATATATATATATATATATATATATATATACATACATACATACATACAGTATCGGACAAAACGAGTGCAACCAAATAATGCTAATTTAGTTTCTTCTTCAAAGTTCATTATTTGTACACGAAAATTAATAAATTAATCAAAAGTATTTAAAAAAGTTGATTTCCTTCTGGACAAAACATGTGCAACTCGACAAAATATTGACCAAGCTGTATTTCGCTATCAATATTTCGTGGGAAATCCTTTGTTGTCGATCACAGCCTTGCATTTTCGAGGCATAGATTTGATCAGGTGATCAATGAAACTTTGTGGAATCGCTGCCCAGGCCTTTTGGATTTGTTCAAACAGTTGATCCTTATTACGAACACCTTCACGATTAATTCTGCGGTTGACGATCTCCCACAGATTGTCGATAGGGTTGAGATCCGGCAATTGAGGTCCATTTTTTTACGCTATATTTATCACAAATACTTTTTTGTGACATTCCACTTACGTAATCGCCAATAATTTTCTTTCTTAGTTCCAATCCAAGACCGTCGGGAGCCATTTTTACACTTGAAATCATAAATATAATAAAAATAAATAATCACGCTTCTCAAAGCTTACCGTATTACATTTACCTTGTGATGATACAATAATGCTCTGTGGAACACAACATCTTGTTTGGATGTGGACTGTTTTGATGTAATGAAACACTTGTTGTATTTCACTTCTTGTATTGATGTTCTTCGATAAAACACTTTGATAAAACTCACTTCGATAAACTGTCTTGATTATACTGACTGATTGACTTCCATATACTGACTGAATTACATGTCGATTTACATGTCTCTTATATAGTAAAATGAACCTGTGTGAACCTGTTCTAGAAGATTCTAGATGCTTCTTTTCGATGCTTCTGGAAGCTTCTGGATGCTTCTGGATGTTTCTGGATACTTCTGGATGCTACTGGATGCTTCCAGATGCTTCTTCTGGAAACTTCTGGAAGCTTCTGCATGCTTCTGGAAACTTCTGGATACTTCCTTTAATTATTAAAAAACTTCTGTGACGTTGACACGGACCAGACTTAAGAAAATGAAACAAATCAAAAAAGTTGCACTTGTTTTGTCCGCTGCAAAATGGCACTTGTCAACTAAATTCTGCCTGTGTGCTGTCACCTGTAAGCTGATTGCTTATGTCATGGCATGCTATGACTCCAGACTCCTGAACTGTTTGCTGTGGTAGTATAGTTCGTTTCGTTTTTAAGACATGTAAAATTAGGAACACTTTTTAGCATTCTTCGATGTTGGTTGCAAATGTTTTGTCCTGTATCTATATATATATATATATATATATATATATATATATATATATATATATATATATATATATATATATATATATATATATATATATATATATATATATATATATATATATATATATATATATATATATATATATATATATATATATATAAAATCTATCAATGTAAAAACAGATTTGTTATGATGTAAAGTCTAAACATATTGGTTTTCTTAGATTACTCAAAGCTAAGCAAATAATAATAATATCATCATAGAGTTTCAACATTGTTAGTGGAAACTCTGTGGATGAAATTTGAAATAACATTGGTCTTCTAATAACTTATTCAACCAATATCCTTAAATAAGCAATTTCTTTTATTTTTTTTAGTTCTTCATTTGTCATTTGTCAATTCGTTCGAGCTGCACCTTTCCAACCAGGGGGAACTGTGTGGTAGATAAAACATTCAGAACATTCAGTATTAATATTAAAGCCTTTATCATACATTATGCAAGAGTATTTTGAAATCAATCTAAATAGTTGTTGCGATTTGTAATTTCTTTATCTGAAATTTAGCCTATGTAAGCTTTAAAAATTATTTAAAGAAATTATTGATGAATTTGGAGCTACAAATACTAATGTTTTTATATTGTTGTTATGTTTGCATTAACTCCATATTAGTTTCTGTAAATTTTTAGGTGTTTCAATAAAAAACTCTGATATATCTGAAATTTAGCAAAAGTCTGAATAGTTTAATTCCTTAAATCTGTTTGCCATTGTCTGTCTTATAACATCTTTACTTGGAACAAAATCCATGTGCGTTAACAGTGAGCTAGAAGCTTTCACTGTGAAGTTTGACAAAGTAAAATAAGATTTGTCATCTAAAATAAAATTTTTGTACAAAAAACTTATTGTACAAGCATTTGCATTTAGGGTCTTTGCACAGACTGTTTTACTACTGAATCTCGGTGATTATATTTGATGTTTGTCTTTGTTTTTAACAATTTATGGTTACTTTGGGATTATTGTCAAAATAAGCAGCAAGCCTTACCTTTTGTCATTTTTGTGCTATTTCTTTTTAAAAAAATTTTATTTTCTGCACTCAGTCTACTTTTATATCTCTTAAATATTCAATGTACAGTTGTTTTCGGGACATTATAAGTAAACTGTTTTCTTCGTGTAATGTTTTTTTTGTAGAACTTGTACACATGTTTTCTTACATCTACTTTTTCTGAGCTCATTTTTATAACTAAAGAAAAATAATATTGATTATTACATTATTTGTGATTACATTTTTTGTTATTACTGTAACATTTATATTAAAGCCATTATATTTTGTGGAATTCCATTTGTGATTGAACACCGGTTATTCGAAATTCATGTTACATTTTTTATATATATATGGATGTATATTTATATAAAAACATCATTTTAATCAACATGATCGTCATTATTATCATCATCATTACCATTATCATCATCTTTAAACTTTAACCTTTCCTGTTTATACTGTTTCTCATAATGTATCTCAATTATACAAGTTATCTCTAAATGTATCTCTAGCATCTTCATTCCTGAACTCTAATGCATTCTCTACAAGTTTTATTACTTCTACCTCCTACATGCTGATACCCAAATCACTTTAATCATCTCTGAAAACATTGTTCATTACTATATTTTTTCTTATTTTTGTCTATATTATGGCTCTTCTTTAAGGTAGTTGTAAGAGGTTCGATGATTAGGGGATTCAGATGATGAAATTTGAAGAATGAAATAATAGTTTTGGAGCCATCAAATCGTGATCAGAAGCACCTAAGGGTAAATGTGGAGAAATTGACTAGGATCTTAAACAAGACATAAGTCAAGTAGAGAAAGTAAATGATTATAATTGTCTAGAAAGCGAGTTGACTATTTGAGTTAGGGATTTAGAAAGACAAAAGTTGTGGGCTTTTATGCCTACAGATTCACTGACACTAGAGCCAAGTGACTCTGTGTGATGAGCATTAAAGTCACCAACAACAATGATATTGGCTGAAGGATAAAGAGGGAGGTTTTATGCGGGCCTTAAAGCGTGTAGAGTCACTGAAACTAGAGCTAAGCCATTCAGTATAATGAGCAGCAAATTCGCTAACAGTATTGGCTGAAAAAGAAAGAGCAAGGGCTTGGTCAATATGATCAGAAATAACATCGAAAAGAGTGTAGTCTTGAGATAAAGAATAGACATAAAGAGCAAAGAGAAAAATAATTGAGTGAAATGTTGCTAAACGAAAGCTCATAAAAGAATGTAAATGCTCAACCCAAGCATGTTACTATTAGAGACTTTACGAATTAAAGGAAGATAACCATCAAGACTAAGATCAAAAGATGAGACAGCCAAACTCAAATTAGTCTCACTTTTAGCAAGTAGCACTGGTTAAATTTGTAAGAGACTCAACAGAAGAAAAGTTACTTCGAATGACCACGAATATTAGTGAATGATTTAGAGAACTTGGTGATGGCGATGGTTGTGTTTTATAGTTTTTGGTACTTTAGTCATTTAAATTTGTTAAAAAACTTGACTCGAAGCACAGAAAGTACTCAGAACACTATATAATGGTCCAAACAATTGCCTCATTACTATTAATAAACCCTAAGTCATAATAAAGGGCTCCAAATGCGGTCTCAACAATGCACACCAAAAGTAAGAACAGGGACATCATTCATGCGTAACATGGCACTGTTTGTACTCTGATATTTTACAGTTGTTGATGGAATCATCATCTCTGAAAGCTACCACAGAATTCGGGAAAGCTGACTACCAGCCAGCTTCAGAACCATAAAACTGATTCAACATTCTAAACTGGAAACAATGTATTATAAATAATCCTACGCCAGCCTAATAGATTAAGAAGGGGTGCCAGGCTGGTCAACAGATAGAATCTGTTTACCCCTTAAGTCTTTGCCTAGGAGGCTTTCTATAAGACAGTAGCCGGATGCATTTAACATCTGCCTAAGGTGAGTGTTTTTATCGAGACACTATCTATAGCCTTTATTTAACAAAGAGCCCCAAGTCAGGGGGGTGTTTTAAGTTGGAGTTTGCTTCACCTAATCTTTGCCTAAAAAAAGCATAATCTACAAGGAGGTAGTACTGGGTTACATGTTACCATTAGCATGATAACCTGACCTGACTTACTTATCCATATATATTCATGTTATGTGTGCATAAATGCTCCTCTTTCTTAACCTCCTGGCTCCAAGCAGGTATGGATTTATTCCTTCTTGTCGGTTTAAAGTCAATCCTCATTCTACTCCATGTTTTTCACCTTCTTGTGCAGTTGCTATGTTAAAATACTATGTTAGTTGCTAAATTAAATTTGAGAACAAATGTCTTTTTAAAAATTTTTTTGCAAGAAGTCAATATAAAAAGGTCCTGTCTGATGCTAAGCTCCGTTATTCTCAGTTTACTAAATTTACATATTATTACAGATATTAGATTCTGGAGACTTATGGAAAAACATAGTTATTTGCAAAGAACTATTCCTTTATATGGCCATTAGATTCAATTTGATATTACTATTGAATCTAACGCCCATATTCTTCCTGTCATTCTGGTTAAACAGATTAACCCATTGTTAGGCATCTGTATCACTTTGGCTTTCAATGCTCAAGTTGATTCTCAATTAAACTCTTCTACAACCTGTGGTTCACATTTCAGTCATAGTCTTACAAAAAGTGTTCTCCAGATTTCTCTTCAATTCTTGATGAACTATTAATAGTTGCTAAATAAGTGGTTCCAAATTTTTAAAACTCTAGAAAGCACACTGACCTTTCTAACTATTCTATGATTAAGCTTCTCTTTATTAGTTTTTTAATATAAATGTTTTGAGATTATTAAATTATTTCTTTTACAGTATTTAAGTCATACTCAAAGGCCTCCACTCGTCTTTATTTCCAGTAGCTTTAAGGTTTACTGGAAATAAAAAAGATTTACTTAAAGGATTTCTGGAAATGAGAATGGTTACAACCGCAATGTTTTTTGCTCCTATTTTGTTTTTTATCTACAATAACGATTTTTTTCTAAAGTTGCTGTATTTGCTGACAACTTAACTTTATGTTCTTGTCTTGACAAAAAGTCTTCACTTTTTGATTGCCATGCAACAAGCAACCTATCTTTACGATGATCACTCTTTTAGTTGGCCGAGATGAACTTGTGTTCAATTTTTTTAGAACCAATGCTAAATCACGTTTAGCATTGGTTCTAAAAAATACTGTTTTTAATATAAGAGATGTTTCGTGCAAATTATCCCGGCATAACTCTGATGCTTCCAATCTCTTGGCCTGATCCAATTTTTTCGGTATATGATAACCTTGGTCATCCGGAAGATGTTGATGGAATTGATTGACTTGAAGATGTTGATGGAATTGCATCATCAGTAAATGTAATTTCTCTTTTCAACTAATCTAAATTTTTACTTTTTAATTGGCATAATGTTCTTTGATAATCTGACCATTTTGTTCAAAAGAATTGCACAAACGACATATTTTCTTTTGGATATTATTGCTAATAACTACTGTCTCATCATTTTCAACTATTTGAATGACATGCTCAAAAACATTTGACTTTTTCTCATTTATATTTTTCTTTTCCAGCCATAGCTTAAATAAATCCTCATATTTGAAACAGAACATCACTGCAAAAAAAACAGATACATTTTTAATTGGGGCAACTAGGGGCAAGTTTTGAAAATTAGAATATATTCCTGAACATTACCAAAGTTCAATGTGTAAAAATATTTTTGGAGAAATATGGAGATTTTTTTAAAAGTCAAATCAAAGTTTTGAAAAATGTCAAGTAAAAAAAAATTCTGTACACGTGCTTATTTCTTTTATATAATGAATATAATAATGCAGTATTTTAATTTAATTAAATAATTTTTAAAAGTATATACCTGTATAAAAATAATTTTCTTTACAGCAATCAAAAATGTTAATTATTTCAAAAGTTATGTGTTATTAAATTAACAGCTCACTTTATGCTAAACTAAGTTGAGATTAAAACTGCAAACTAAGCTGAGATTAAAAATATCCTCAACTTGAGTGCATATTAAAAACAAACTAGGCAATTAATTTAAAAATAGACTATGCTTATTATCACTTTGATGGGTTTACTTTAAGGTACCACATAAAAAAAATCTTTTTTAGAAATTAAAAAAAAATGGGTTTCTGCCATAACATCGGGTCTCAGAAACTAGAGTGCGTTCCTCAAACTGCTGCACAAGAGTGGTAAATGTTTGACACGCTTGCATGCAATTGCTTTTTTCCAGTACTCTGGCTTATTTCCACTTAATAAAAACAACATAAATCATAAGGCATTAGCAATCACACAAACGTTTAATTCACCTCATCAACTTTAGCAGCCTCAGCAGCACCTACACCATCTTGCTCAGACACAGCTTCATCATCTTCAACAGCCGCCGCAGCACCTACTCCAACTACACACTGATTACCATCTTTCTCAACTACACCAACTTCAAGTTTTGATAGGTATCAAGCATGTGTTGAGCATTGCAAAAACAGTATCGAGATAGAGTTGAAGCAGTTTTTTCATACCAGAAACAATGTTAAGTTGCATGTTAAGAAATCGCATGTTAAGAAACCAAAGCATTCCAACATGTCAAAACTTGGTGGAAAATGTATTACCAAAAAAAATGTGATTGAGTTCCTCAAACAAAAAGAAGAAGAAAAAGCAACAAAGAAAGCTGTGAAAGTTGCTAAACTTAACGTTCTCAGATGCCTGAGCATAATAATGCTAAGCAGCCTCAGCAAAACAATAATAAAGAACAAGTACCAGCAGCCAAATGATTAAAAGTTGCAAAATGTAAAAAGTGTAGAGTACAGTTACACACAGAAATGTTGCAATGCGAGAATTCAATGTGTCGGGAATGTGCAAAAATATATGAGAAAAATGAGAAAGAAAAATGAGGAAAAAAAATATGAGAAAAATATAAAAGAATGTGCAAAAAAATATGTAGATGGAACTAAGTTTTTTTGTTGCTAAAAATTTAAAAACTTTAATATAGTTTCTTAAATATAAGTTGTATTGAAAAAAAAGTATTAAAAAAGAAGTTTAAATTTAAAAAATACTTTTACTTAAATATAAATGTTTAAAGACTGAAACAAATACATTAAACTGAAACAATATTAATTATAAATTTTAAACATAAAATTTTAACTATTACTTTTATTCAAATGTTGTTGTTTTTTTAATTATTTTTCAAAAATATTGAAAAGATAATTTAATTTTTTTTACTTATTTTTAAAAGAAAATATAACTACCAATAAATATTAATTAGGTAAAAGAATTAAAAAAAAACTAGTTTATAAGGAAAATTCATTATGCTTAATTATTCTCTCCTAATGTTGGTTTGTTCAAAACTTTACATAAAAACCAAAATAATGCAAATCTTTTTGCTTGCTTAAGTTGTTTTTATCTTGACAGAGAAATTTTAAATTTTATAAGTTACTTCGCTTTTCTGTTTACTTCTTTTTGTTGTCATTCAGTTATTCATTTGTCATTTGGTTATTTAAAAATTCTCGTTTATATTGAGTAATAACAATCTATTTTTAACAGCAAAAATCAAAACAAGTAGAAAATTCATTGATTTAATACTCTTTTATATACCAGTTTTGAAAATTTAATCAAAATAAAACAACGTTCAGTTAGCAGTAACAGTCATTGAACATCTTTTGTCAATAGTTTTGATAACATTTGAATAATTTTTTTGATAACATTTAAAAAAAATTTTCTAAGTTATAAAAAAAGGTATTTTTTTAGTAAAAAAAAACACAAAACAGAATGTTCACTTCTTCTGTTGTGAAGATAATAAGATACATACATATGTAAAGGATAACTAAAGTTTCAAATATATATACATCTAGTTGTAACATTAAGACATGTACCAGAAAAAATCTGCATGAATATTTTATAGGATATTTATACAACTATTGGATTTTGATATTGTGCATAATTTGAAACAATTTGATGGATTGCAGTGTTTTCCAATAAAATTTACATCAAGTTCTCTAAGCCAGTTTAAAGTTGTCCCATAATAGTAAAATGGTACTAAATTGTGCCAAAATAATGAATTACTCATACGAGATAAAAACTGCAAAAGAGGTTTATTGAGGCATTCTTTGATGTATATTTCGATGTTTATTGTTCTTGTAGTCACAAAACAAAAGCTTCTTTTACCAAGTTTACAAAATGCTTGCCAAACTAAGAATTTTTTAGCAAATATTTGCATTTCAATGCATTTTTATTTTATATAAAATTTATACCCATAATTTCTCTTTACTCTTTGTACAGCAAAACACATGGCTTAAATTTATTAGCTAAAGTTCATTTAAAAAAAGATATCCAAGACATCTTTTTTTTTTAGCAAAACCTCGCAAATAAAAACTTTTTTTCTTCCACTTCCTGATTTTCTTTTGATTGTACCAGTGTCTTTAATTTGTTTTAAGTACAAATACATGTTTTGACAACATTTGAAAAATACTTAAGTTAATAAAAATAGTAAAGAGGGCACATGAGACATGTTACAAATAAAATAGTAAAGAGGACACTTTTTTTACTTTGTTACAAATAAAATAGGAAAAAAGCTATTCTGTAAAAAGTAATATTTAATTTATTTCTTAAAAACAAATAAATTATAAAAATACTTTTTGAATGTTATATTATCTGTACCCTTTAACTTATATTTATATAGCAGGTTCAACTGTCAAAAAATGTTTAAAAAAGGTTTTATTAACTTTTTTCAAAATTTTAAAAAGGTTTATTAAATCTTTTTTTAGTAAAGAAACTTATTACTAAGGAAGAAGAAAATGGAATCCCTTCAGACCGTATTTTAGTTGGTTTGTAGTATTTTTGTTTTTACTATAATAATTTCATTTACTTTTTTTTTTGTTATATTTTTTTGAATTATGCTTATTTTAAATTCAGGAGGGTTCAGCCAAGGTGGTGTTGTTGCTCTCTACACACTTTTGACATATGAAAAAAAGTTAGCAGGGTGTATGGGTTTAAGCACATACATGCCTCTTCATAAAAAGTTTCCATCGGTAAAATTTCATTTAATTATTATTATTTAATTTATTTTATATATATATTCATTTAACTATATATTTTTATAAATTTAATACAATTATAAAAAATTAAAATTTTCTATTATTTTGTTTAGATGTGTAATGAGATAAATAAAGCAACTGAAATATTTTTGGCTCATGGTATAATTATTTTTTAATAAATTTTTTTAATTTAAACAATAGATTATTATTGATAGATTTATTGCTTGCTTTTAGGAGATGCTGATCCAGTTGTAAAATATAACTATGGAGTAATGACATCTTCTTTGTTAAAAGGGTATTATAAAAATACCACACTCAATTCATACAGTGGAATGGCACATAGTTCCTGCATGAAAGTAAAGTTGTTTTTTTGTTTTTCACAAAAGCTCGATTTTTTTTTAGTGTAAATTCACCTCCTCACGGCAGCGAAGGCCACTACAGACAAGGAGGCTGCTTGATTGGGTTTATAACCCTCTCTCAACTCTATAATTTTTAAACACAAACCTTGATGAACATGGCCGCTGTGCAGAGAAATAAGTTGAGTGGGGTACTACCAGGGACGTGGTGATGATCGAACTCAGAACCTCTCACTTATGAAGTGAGTACTCTACCACTACACCACTATTGATATAAAATAATATAAAATGTAAAAATTGGTTTTTTTCTGAACTAAATTTTGTTCATTTAAAAACAAGGTAAGGTTTGTAAATTTATCAATTTAAAAAAAAATTAAGTAATAAAAAACTGTTTTTATCCATCTTTTGATTGCCATTTTTTTTAGATCTAGTTGGTGTAAGAGTTTTAATAATTTTTCTGTTTCCCACAATATGCAGTAGTGGTGAAATGATAGAGCGCTCGCTTCATAAGCGAGAGGTTCCGAATTCGATTCCTACCACATCCCTGATAGTACCGCGCTCAACTTGTTTCTACGCGCAGCAGCCACGTTCATCAAGTTTTGTGTTTCGGAGTTATAGAGTTGAGAGAGGGTTATAACCACAAGTAGCCTCCTCATCTATAGTGGCCTTCTCAGCCTTGGGGAGGTGAATTAAAAAATAATAATAATAAATTGTTCCAAATGTTTCAATTTAAGTTAAATAAAAAAGAACTAAAATAGTTTTAAAAATACAAAATGGATTTATATAAAATATATAAAATTGAAGCATATAAAATGCTTTCTCCGTGAAAACAGTTACAAAATTCTTGGAAGTCTTTACTTGTCTAAAGGAAAATTTACATAGAAATTAATAATTACATAAAAAGTTTTTTCAGTGTTATTTTATCATATAGAAAACATTGAGGTGCATGCTGCAGATATTTTTTAAATATGTTGTTTTTGAACCACTAACATATATACATTCATTTATATACATTATATATATATATATATATATATATATATATATATATATATATATATATATATATATATATATATATATATATATATATATATATATATATAGACCACAGGCCATTATCTAAACAGATGCTTTAAAGTTAACTTTTGTGGCGCAGTCATGAGATCTAATGAATTCAAATGTAAATGGGCATTTTAGGCTGTGGATATTCTGAAATAAAAGTTTATCAATTCAAAAACCCGCAGTTTTTAACTTATCGAGCTTTAAAAAAACCATCAAAATGGTCTATTGATTTTTATTGATATTTTGTATTTATTATGAGAAAAAATTTTATTTTTTTTCACATAATGTAATTGGATTTTTAATTTCCAATAGTTTAAAGACAAAGATAATTTATTTCAAAAGTGTTAACAAAGTTATCGTATTAACATGACGTTATTGTGTAAAAATATTGACTTTATCAATTTATAATCGATTTAGAAGGTAAAATAATATTTTATAATCTGATTATCTTTAAAAAAGTATTTTAAAATAGTTCTAAATATAAAATCTAAAAACTATTAGTTAAAAGAATTTGATTTATTTATTGTAATACAAGTCTTCTGATAAGTCTTCTTTGTATTTGTCATAATCATCAACACCATCATCGTAAACATTAATGTCAGCAGCAGAATCATTGTTCTTCCACTTTGTTCAGATGCATAGATCTGAAAACTTTTATGTTGATTTTATATATGAGCAGCGTTGAGTTTCATAACCAATGGTATAGTAACACTATACAAAGTTCAAAACACTTTCTAGTGATAGTCAGGGTTAGCGCTAGATTCATAAACCATTCAACAATTTCTGGTTCGCTAATCAACCTAAATTACACATACGGTTAATTGCATTTTGCTCAGCAGCCCAGTGAAGTAACCCAGTATCTTTTGTTTCTGCCTGACTTAAATGTTGCACTGACCATTTTTTAGCATCTTACAGAGGTTTTCTATTATTTAATTCAAAACAATACATTATTAATGAATAATAGCAAACTAATTATGTTGCATGCTATGTACAGCCCATATTCCAATTTTCTACTTTTTATTATACTTAATATATAATAAACAATATTGAAAATTATATTGAAAAATAATATTAAAAACTAAATTTATATTTTGATAAAACTTATATTGTTATAGAAACAAAATACTTATATAAAATAAATCTGAAATAAAAGGGCTTAGTAATATTTTATGACTTCTTAAAGTATTACTAAAACATTACTCAGCTAATATTGATACAGGTGCTTTTTGGGATGTTTACTGGAACCCATATGGAATGCCCTCCAGAATCCTGCCTAATTTTGACAGTGGTTTCCATCTTAGGCTCATATGGGTTAGCGAGTATTCTGTATGGGTCCCAACAAAATGTTTTGCTTTTAAACTGTAAGAATTCCGTATACATTTGCAACTAGAATCTATATGAGAAATCCATCTGGAACCCACCAGATTTTGGCTGTGTTTTGCATGCGGAAACAAGGTTCAACTTGTAGGAGAACCAAAAGTTGCAAAACTTACTTTAAATTTTTGAGAATATAAAAGAGAAGTTATACAATTTCATTTGCTTATTTCACATAAAGTAATCATTAAAATTACATTAAACAACTAATTGTGTATCACAATTTAAAAGCATTTAATCCTTGTTAAAACTACTTCTTTGAACACCTCTTGATTAATACAGTAATTCAATTCATTATGAGCTGTAAAAAGCATTAAATTAAACTGTAGGTGTTGAATTTTACAGGCATTACATATTGCTCATGTTTTGATATATTATAAAATTTTAAATAGTTTTAGTCAACACTCGTCAGATAAAAAAATGTATTTTTTAACAATTTTTTAATTGTGTCTAATAATTGGAGGGAATTTCTCATCAACCATTAATTGCTAGTCATTTTTAAATGTTCCATACATGAGTCACTGACTATTTATGTTATTATTATAATTTTAATTACTGGCCATCATTATTATTATTTATTGAAACTGCAGACATTATTATTGTTGAAGCTCTGAAGTCAATTTTATTCATCAGCATCCAAATAATAATATTGTTTTGGCTCACTAACTTAGAGCTTGAATAGTAAAATCTAATTTTGTTAGTCTAGAGGATTCGTTATTTAATAATTTTTTATTTGAATTTTATAAATTATAAGATTTAATGATTATTTTAAGTAACTATATGCAACTGGATGGCTTCAACAGAAGAATTAATACAAAGAATTTAGTGTTGGAAAGATGGAATGGAAGCAAGAGAGTATAGGAGTTAGAACCAACTCTATTGTTTGTACAGTTTGTGAGTAATGGGTTCATTAGAGATGTAGTGGTATACAGGTTTCTCTTTTGATTATTGGTTTCAAGTTTAAAAAATAAACTTTTGGTGAATAAAAAATATGTAAAAAATGAATAGTGAAGACGCGGAGATACAATTGGATCAGTTAGTGCAGCAGAAGAAGCATTATTGGAAGAAAAAATGCCTGAGCCAAGTTTAGAGAATTATCTCCACTTAAAACAGCATTATCTCTACTTGAAACAGCAAGACACCATTAAAGATTAAATCAAAGAAAAGACTTACCTTGATAGGAAAAAAAAAAGACGTTGAGAACAGCTTCAAGCTTGTACAAGGACAGAAACATATATGCAAAAAAAAAAATAATGATAATAAATGATGGATGCACAACCAAACGTTCAACTATTTGAAAGAACATGGCAACTTTTTATATAACCTGGATAAAAACCTTCTACATGAAAATATGAGATAATTTTACCTTGTTCATTTACTTTAATTTAAGTATTATGTTAAATTTTGTTCAAGCATTTCTCTGCCTTTTTAGAAGTTACTCACATTTCTGGTAATACGTGTGGGTTCTTTTTATAATTTTTGCTATTTGCTAGTGAGATTCTATCTGTTCCTTTTTCTACCGAACTTTCTAGCTCTGGTGTTAAGTGTTGTTGATCAGATCTTCTTTTATTATTGACATCAGATTACTTTATTCTTTATCATTGAATTTTTGATAACATTTTAAATAGTAAAATGGACAACGAGTGCTTCTTGCAAGTGTAACTACATATTTAATGTTTTATTTAAAATTTTTTTTTTTTTTTTTTTTTTTTTTTTTTTTTAAGTGCCCCAAGGAGTCCTTACAGTCTTATCACAGAGCACTGCGAAAAAACATATGAAAGGAAGTTCACGCCTCCTTCCTTACTGATGTTATAAAACTTGCCCCGAGGTGGTGTTGAACCACGGATCTCTTCTGAAGCTTCACGAAGCTTCTGAAGAGATACGGATTTAATTATGTCTCTGACAATAGGCACTTCAGGTTTTTCTTTATAAACATTTGTTTTATTAATTTTATTTGCTTGGTATTTTCTGAAGAGATCACGAAGCTTCTGACGCAAGCGGTAACTGCTGCGCAACGTCATCTTTAATTAAATTAAAGATCTTGGTGATGACAAAATAATCTTTCTAACAAAATTAGGAGAATTATTCGCAACAATTTTTCCTTCTGCTTGCAACTTAACTCATTGTATACATAGATTTGCATTCGTACTTTTTTTTGTAAATTAATTCAATGCGCCAATGATTCCACTTAAATTAACAAGACAGTACTTTTAAAAAAAATATGGCGTTTTCTACAGAAAATTTCCGGCAGCTACGATGACAAAACTTCCCATTATTTTACGGAAAAACCCATCACATGTAAACGGAAGTTTCCGTAAATAAACATATATTTCCGTTTAAATACAATGGGTTTTTTCCGTTAATTTCCATTAAATAACTGGAGGTTTTGTCATTGTAGCTGCCGGAAATTTTCTGTGTATAAACTGTAATTTTCGTTAAAAATCAACGCATTTTTCCCGTTAAATAACAGAAAGGTTGTGGCAACTCAGCTGCCATATAATTTTCGTAAATGAAAGGAATGTTGTTCATATGAAAATTTAAAAAGTGAACATTTTAAATATAAAATAGATTGTATGTTATCGAAAATATTATTTAAAACAAATTATCTTAGATTTACATAAAAATATTAAATTTTCCGTAATTTACATTTCATTTTAACAGCAAATACATCAATAAATAATCAATTTGTAAATAAACAACTTCAAAAAAAAAAAATTAAAGTTTTAATAAAGTATTAGCACATAATAATATAATTATATTACATAATCTTGTATACATTTACATTACATTATATAAGCCTGTATATATTTACATCATAGATATACATAAAAATTTATTTTTTATCTACTATATATTAAATATATCTAATATATATTAGGTTTTGTAAAATATAAATAAATCAACCCAAATACAAACAAATACAGTATATCTTTTCTTATCCATTTCGAATCAACTAAAAATAAATAAAAATATACATAAGTTTTTGAGTAAGGAAACATTTTAATATATAATCAAGTAATAAATTATAAAAAAAAACTAATTGTGTGCAATGATTGGTTACCTTAAAGTTGTTACTCTTTATGACTGATTTAGCGAAGGCCAATTTTTTGCTACTGTTGGTGCTATTACTAAATTAGATTTAAATTAAAATTAGAAAATTAGATTTTTTATATTATTAAGTAAATAAAAATCTTTAAAACTCCTTTAAAATCAATTTACTAATTCTAATAATCAATTACTAAATTTACCTACCAAATAATACAATGATTTTTTGAGCAGCAGATAAATTAAGAAAAAGTGTAAAACTCTATTTTAACTCTGATAACAATTATTCATTCTAATAAACATTTTAACAATCCAAATGTTCTTTTCTTATCATTAATAAAAAATTTTTGATTTATCATAAAACCATTTAAAAAAAATCAAATTTAAATTCTTTTATACTAAGTTATGTTACTAATTTAATATACCATTGTTATATATTATAATATAATAAAAAATGAATAATTTATAATAGAAAATTAATAACTTTTACCCATCTGGTCTTTAATCATCGCTAAAAAAATAAATTTATGAAATAACATTTCATTATTCTAAGAATGTTTAAAAATTAACTTTTTCTTGCTTAAGCTAAAAATTGTTACAAAATTACTACATCTCTCTTTATTACTATTATTTTTGCTAAACACAAAATAATTAAAAATAGTTTAATATCCCTGGAGTGGATAATACATCTATATATATATATATATATATATATATATATATATATATATATATATATATATATATATATATATATATATATATATATATATATATATATATATATATATATATATATATATATATGTGTGTGTGTGTGTGTGTGTGTGTATATATATATATATATATATATATATATATATATATATATATATATATATATATATATATATATATATATATATATATATATATATGTATATATATATATATATATATATATATATATGTATATATATATATATATATATATATATGCGTTTTAATTGTCAAAGTGTATTGTAAAAGAATAAAGAAAATTCATCAAAAGTATATCAACCAGGTTTAAAAAAAAATTTAATGTGTCATCAAATTCTGATTTCAAATTAATAAATATTATTATTTTTGCTGCAATGCTGCATATATATATATATAGAGAGAGAGAGTACTAAAGAAAAAGTTCAAATATTGTACTAATAGTTAAAGAACAGAGCAGTTTATTAGTATTATATATTAAATATATATATATATATATATATATATATATATATATATATATATATATATATATATATATATATATATATATATATATATATTGAATTAGAATTAAGTTGAAAGCAGTATTTTATAAGTTTCTGAAAAATTTGTTAAATGTTTTTATTTAACATTATTTTAGGAAATGCAAGATGTTCGATCTTTCATATCAAAAGTTCTACCACCAATATAATCCCATCTCTTTAGTTGTAGTTTTGGTTAATATTGTCGTTTAAATAATTAAAAATAGATTCATGTCACGAAGCGAATATATTGATTAATTGTTCCTTTTATTTTGATTTGCAAAAACATATTATGTCACGGCGTGTACGTCAAAGAGTTTTTGAATAGCGTAATTGAACGAGTTTTAACACTGGCCTAAAAATAGCAAGTTTAAGTTAAGTCACTGTTTAGAAATCATATTAATGATGGGCCACAGAATAGCACAATATTTGTTGAAGTATCTTGTATAAACATTTGTGATTTTTATCTATTTTAGTGTTTTTTAAGAGAAATTTATGTGTTTTTTTTTTAATTATAAAAACCTTTTTTTTTTTCCTTTCTTGTACGTAAAAATATAAGTACGAAAGAGAGCTTGTGAAGATAATAAGATTGGTACATGCTTATGTAAAAGATCCCTAATATTAATTCATACAAAGGCGTAGTTGACTCAAATCTCTCAAATGAAAAGGAAATATAATAAAAATACATTCAATACTATTACTAAATCAAACTCATATTGAAAATGATTTAAATTTGTT
The DNA here is from genome assembly GCF_038396675.1 of Hydra vulgaris. Classification (NCBI taxonomy): domain Eukaryota; kingdom Metazoa; phylum Cnidaria; class Hydrozoa; order Anthoathecata; family Hydridae; genus Hydra; species Hydra vulgaris. Next base: position 82,218,614 of record NC_088931.1, read on the forward strand.
ATCAATTGTTATAGAGTTGATATATAGTTATCTAAACCTTTGCACAATGAATAAAGTTTACCTAGTTATCTATTATACTGGATCAACTTAAATTCATAGTCCGTATATTATGTCTTTTATGTAGCAAAAAGGTTGTTTTTTAATTTAATTTTGTAGGCAGCGTGTTGTAGAATACTCTCATAAGAAATGTTTTAAAATAATTTTTTTAACAAACCAAAACAGCAGTCGATTTAACGCAAAAAATTTTAATAATTTGTAGACCTAATATTTATTATATTTACTTAATGTTATTGTTACTTTTAAGTTTTTTATATTTTTTTTTTTTTTTGTTTTGTTTCAGTTTTGTAAAAAAAGTTTAATTTAGGCAAAAAAATTAAATATTTCTTCCTTCCATTCTTTATTTTTCCCATTGATTCTTTAAATAAGTTTTTATTTAATCTCGGCAATAAAGTGAAGGTGGTAGTATGGTCAAAATTCTAAAATCGTTTTTTTTTTAACCAAGCAATATTGATTTTTTCATACAATTTTAAAAAACTGCATACAATTAAAAAAAGACAATCAAATTTTTACATTTGGACCCAAGTTTTGGGTCGCAAAACCTAAAAAAATTCAAAAGGCGCTGCGATAATTATTGAGACAATGGTAGGAGCTATAAAACTCAAACTTTCAGTGTTTACTTGTAATATATGAAAGAACTCATGGAAGCGAAATTATTAAGTTAGCTTAAAGCACCAAGGAGATACGGTATATACAACTAACGGGTCAAATTTTACCCCAATAAGAGCCCATAACTCTGCAAAAAAATAATATCAAAAGTATATATTTCTTCAATAAGTTTATCATGTATATTATTAAAACTGTACAAAATTGTAAATCACCATAACAAGTAGTTCTCAAGTTATTTATCGCACCGTGCTCAAAAATATCGTTCTGAGAAAACAGTAATTTAAAAAAATTAACATCGAAAAAAATAAGTTTAAACATAAAAAAAGCTCTGATTTTATCTCAAAAGATTTCTAATCACTTTTCAATGTATTAGCTAATAACAATGTTTAAAAACTAAGTTTATAATGATTTTTTATTTAATTTTTTAAGTACCATAAACAGATTACTATCCTTGTTAAGAAAAATATAAAAATTTCGAACTAAAAAAAAGGTTTTTTATAAAAAAGTAAAAATTATGATAACCAAATTTAAATTTTTAAAACAAATCGTTACATCGATTGAAAAATAGTAAGATCACTAAAAACATCCATAGCCATAAGCTATTCCTTCACTTTCTTCATCTTGATCACTATAACCTTTTCGTTTTGCCCTTATTTGTTTCCGACGTTGCTTTACCTCATAAGTCAATTTTGATTCATAGTCATACCTCATAAGTCAATTTTGTCATACCTCATAGTCATACCTCATAAGTCAATTTACCTCATAAGTCAATTTTGAAATCTAATACAGCTTTTGCCAGGATTTATACCAAGCTCTAAATAAACACATAACATACCAGCTAATCCTTCATTGAAACTAATAACAGCTGATGCGGCACCTATCTCGAAAGCAGTTTACCCCACATAAACATCTTTTGGACACCTTTTATAAATTATTGCATTCAAAGCTTCATTATTATTTTGAGTTTTTCCATGAAGGCACTTTTTTAACAAGCTTTCATTTAATAAATTTATAAATACGGGTTTAATTATGTCTCTGACAATAGGCACTTCAGGTTTTTCTTTATAAACATTTGTTTTATTAATTTTATCTGCTTGGTATTTGCACCAAGTATTATTAGTTTGAGGACACATAGCATGTCTTACATCAGAAGATGATGCCTCAGAGCAATGAAATAATACAGCGTCTATAGCTTTTTTTAGTTCATAAACAGATTTCCCACAATATTGCGGAATCGCAATTCCAAAATAATTTTGTAACTTGTTAATTTTTTTGTCCGTAAGACGACCAACACTAATAAAACAGACCGACCCTAACTTTTTACCATCACTTTATAAGCTTTTATTAGTTGCTTTTAATTTTCTTAGCCTTGCTCCAACTCTTTTTTCAATTAAAACATAGTTAAACTCGTTTATTACATTGAGGTTATATAATAGGTTCATTACTGCCAATAACATTGCTAGTTGATTTTGTAAAGTTAGGTAAAATGCTCAAGTTATTCTGTCAATTAATGACAATGCTTTGCTTGCAGAAGTATTTTCATTTGGGGGGAAAATTGCCAAACTTGATTTATTTGAAATGCTTTTTCTTTTTTAAAAAGCTCTGGAGACGCCAATTTTTCTTCTTCTTAAAGCTTCAGTTTTCATTTTTTGATTGATTAGAAATAATAAATTTATTTTAATCTACACTGAATAATTTAAAAACAATAATAAACAATTATACTCTAGTTACATTAAACATCAGTAACTGAAATATATAACATGTACTTTTATTGTGCAAGTCACCTAACAATCATAACAAGAAATTAGGTGATAACAGCTTATATAAGTGATGGTTTTAATGTTTTCACGGCAAAAAAAGTAGCCAAATATCACTAAGTAATTTCTCATTACTTACAAAAAATCAAAAAAAGTTTTTGACCATACTACCAACTTAAATAATTCTTTCTCTCTTTACTCTTTTCTTCTTTAGCCATTGGTTTGTATATACAGTGGTGGAAAAAATAATTAATAAATCTAAACATTTAAAAAATTGCTTTTTATTCACAGCAAATGATGTTAACCGATGTTAGTTAACATCGTTTATTAAAAGAATCAAATAAATTCAATGTTTATAAAACAAATATTTAACAAAAATAATTAAAACCAATTAAGAACAAAAACAAACTATTCTTTTTTTCTGAAAAAGGTTTATCAATCATTTATACAATATTTACATAAATTGCCTAATATTTTGATACCAGATGACAAGAAAAATCCCACACCATAATGCTTCCACCACCAAATTAAACTGTTTTTTTAGTTTAATGTGGGTCAAACTCTTTATTTAGTGGTCTGCAGACAAACTACTTACCATCTGATTCAAAAATATTAAATTTAGATTTATCTGTCCATAAAACTGTGCCCCATTTCTTATTTGTCCATGCAGAATATTTATGACAATGTGACTTTCTATTCATAATATTCTACGTTAAAACTGTTTCATGAATTAATTTACTAATATACATACTAATACCACCATATCATATTTTTAAATATTTAAAATACTTATAGATTAAAAGTAAAAAGCAATACCTTCAACTTCAGAAATTTTTTTACTCTAATTGTAATTAATTAACTGAAATGATATTATTATAATATATTAGTAAACTGTAAATAATTAACTGAACATACATAGAAAACTTATTAAACATACTATGTTTTAAAGTAAAATATTATTGAGTAGCGTAGAAAGATCATCAGTTTTAGGGGGATTGACTAAAACAGCCAGGGTTAGAGATTGAAGGGGAAGGGTGAGAAAAGTGACCCTCCTCTTAAATTAATATGGGGTAGGAGGCTATTACCCCTCCTCTTCCTACGAGGTATTATTAATAACCAGAGTTAAACACATATTTGAAAAGTATTAAAGCTGAAAATTAAAGAAAAAAAAAAGATTAATCATTACCGTATTTATTATTTTTCCAGTAAATATCCGGCAACTTTAAACAAAATTGTTGGTAACATGCGAAAAATTGGAAAAAACTTCATAATTTTTTTAAAAATATAGATTTTAACCATAAAGTTTCTAAAAACATAAAAATTAATATCAGTTAACATCAATTACTGTGAATAAAACGCATTTTTCTAAATGTTTAGTGTATTTATTATTTTTTCCACCACTGTATATTTGGACAACATTTAACACGAGGAAAATCACGGAAAGAGCTTTTTTTTTTTTTCCATGCTTTATATAAGGTTACTTTCTATATATATATGTTTGTGTGCCACAAAATTTGAAATCAATTTTTGAAAGCTTTTTTCTCAACCAATTTTGCTCAAATTTTGCACACTTAATCATTTTCGATGACAATACAAGGAAATGGAAAAATTTGACCAAAAAAAGTTAAATAAGTTAACAAAAATTTAATTTGTATTTCCCCATAAGAACACTAAACTAATAAAAAAAAAATTTAAAAACGTAACAGTAATTTTTCCTTCTACAAAAGATAACAAAAAAAGAATTTCTAGGCCCAATAGAATTCTGCTTGCATAAAGCATGGGTTTGAAAAAAGAATTTTTTTTTGATTTACTAGTTTTTCTTTGCGCGATGGTTATCGAAGCGAACAGACGTGTTTTTTTCTACAGCGCGTTTAAATTATTATAAAACTATGGAAATTTCAATTAAAAACATAGAAAAAATAATTACCAACAAGTTAGAAGAACAAAAAAAATCTATTCTGAAAGAAACAGAGAAGTTTTTGAAAAAACAAGAAAAAAGTTTTGCATCGCTTATGAGTGCAAATTTGAAAATATTAACAGAGTGGAAAAACTAGTTTATGTAAACAACAAGTCTAATGTGACGAATATTCAAAAAGATATAAGTGATCTTAAAGCAACTCTAAACTTTCAAGAAACAAACATAATGGAAAAGATTGTACAAATTAAAAAGTGTTATGATAAGGATTTAAATATTTTACACAAAAAAACAATCGATTAAGAAAAAAGATGATGTCGAAACAATCTACGAGTAGATGGAGTTTAAGAAAAGCCTAACGAAACATGGAGTGACTGAAAATACAGTAAAAGATATTTTCAAAAAACAACTAAAAATTGACAGCGAAGTGGTTGTCGAAAAAGCGCATCGATTGGGCAAATCAAGAGATAGTAAACTACCAAGAAAAATAGTTTTGAAGCTATTAAATTACCAAGACAAAAACAAAATTCTAAACGTCGTGAAAAACTTGCGTGGAACTGGTGTATTTATTAATGAAGATTTTGCGAAGGAAACTATTGAGAGCCGTAAAAAGTTATGGGAGGAAGTAAAAAGACGACGCAGTGAAGACAAGCATGCTGTTATAAAATATGATTTTTTGCAGGGAATTTAGAAACCCAAATATTACGTTTTAAAAAGAAATTTTTCTAAAAATAAATGCCCCTTAAAAAAAAAAAGGAAAAGAAAAAAGCATGGCTGGGACTAGTGACTTTGAATCCATAAGTTTCAACTTTTCTGAAATAAATAATAATGAAGATATAAACGCGATATAAATTTTTTCCACGACACGCTTACGGATTGTTTATATCAATATCCAAGCGAATTATAAAGGTTTCTTTTTTAAAATGTTTGCGATAAAGATTTAAATAAAATTAGAATTCTCCACGTAAACATTCGAAGCCTTAATGATAATTTTGAAAAACTTCTCCATTTGTAAGAGGAAACAAAAAATTGTTTTAATATAATTTGTTTGACTGAAACTTGGATTTCGAATAATTTAAATAATACTTCAAACTTTTATATTTTTCATTTTAAACTAATTTCTCTCCAAAGGCAAGTAAATATACGCGGCGGAGGAGTTCTTATATATGTAAATGAAAACATTGTTTATTATGTTAGGAATGATTTAAATGTATCCGATGGTGATAAAAGAAATTTTAACTATTAAAATTATAAACAATAAGTCAAAAAACTTATTATTAAGCTGTTGTTATCGACTACCTGACGGCGTGAGTGAGAATTTGAGCATTTTTATTGAACAAAGTGTTTTTAAAAAAGGTATTAAAGAAAAAAAAAAGGTTTTCATTATTGAGGACCTAAATATGAATTGTTTTCTTTACAGTGAAGATAATAAAATTAAAACTTTTACGATTCTTTTTTCGAAACTGGAGCAATCCCCTTGATTAATCGTCCAACAAGAGTAATGAAAAACTCAGCGTCTTCGATTGATAATATCATTACAGCACATATATCCGACAATGATATTCAAACAGGTATCCTAAAATCGGATATATCTGATCATTTTCCAATATTTTTGTTGCTTAAATCAAACTCTGAAAATATAACCAAATCAAATAAAATTAATATACGCACTTTTAACGAAACCAATATAAAACAATTTAAAAACCAATTATCACTCCTACACTGGAAGCATATTAACATCAATGATAATGAAGACAAAGTTTAGGATAATTTTTTTGAAACATTTTATTCCATGTATGACGCTATTTTCCTATCATTGTAAAAACATTAAATCCAAAAAATATAAATAACCCATGGGTGACCAGGGGATTTAAAAAATCACTAAAAAAAAAAAAGCTTTATATAAAATATCTTACAACAATATCATTGCAAATGAAAATATATACAAAGAATACAAATACCTATTTGGAAAAGTTCGTAAAAACTTGAAAAAAAATTTAATAATAAATACATTTTGCAAATAATGAATGAATTTAGTGGTAGACAAAAAAAAGTCAGGTTCCTTCCCCCAAACGATCATAGTTGATAACAAACATATATGCGAATCAAGAGTTATAACTCATGAATTTAGTAAACTCTTTGTTGACATCGGTCCCAAACTATTCCTTATACAAATGCTACATTTAGAGATTTTTAGTAAAAGTAGATAATTACACTAGTTCCGACGAATTATCTTCTGAAATATCTTTTCAAGTGTTTGAAAAAGCTTTCAAAATTCTTAAAAAAATAAATTAACCGGAGCAGATGATAGAAACGGTAATATGTAGAATGTTTTGAATACTTAAAAGGTATCCTATTTAAGGTCTACGGAGCATCTATACGCCAAAGAATTTTTTCCTGAACAACTAAAAATTGCTAAAGTTACTCCATTTTTACTCCAAGCAAATAACAGTAATTATCGTCCTGGATCGATCCTCTCCACATTTTCAAAAATACTAGAACGTATTATGTACAATAGATTATACAATTACCTTCATTTCAATTTGGCTTAAAAAGAAATAATTCCACAGAACATGCAGTTATTCTGTACGTAAAATCTCTAGTTCTTTTGAAAAGTCTAAATATACATTAGGTGTTTTCATCGACCTTTCGAAAGCATTCAATACTGTTGATCATGAAATTTTATAACAAAAGCTGAAATATTTTAAAATATATAAAGTTATAAAATGGTTCAAAAGTTATCTATCCAACCGTAAACAATTTGTTTTCAGCAATAATGATCATCCAAATAAATTTCTAAATATTTCATGAAGCGTTCCACAAGGTTCCGTTTTGGGACCATAATTGTTCTTGATTTATACAAACGATCTAAATAAAGCCTCAAATTTAATGAGTATCATGTTTGCTTATGACACTTACTTATTTTTTTCCGATAATGACATTTACAAACACTTCTATACTATGAATGATGAACTTAAAAGTATACCCAAATGATTTAAATGCAACAAACTAACTCTTAACATTAAAAAAACAAAATGGGTTCTTTTCCACCCAGTCTCTAAAAAAGCTTATTTACCCCAAAGTTTGCCTAAAATTTTTATTGATGATGTTAAAAAAAAGACATAATGTAACGCATATCGACAATATTTGTACAAAAACTTCTAAAAATATTGAATTTTATATAAAACCAGAACATATTTATGTAAAAAAAAGTCTAACTCAACTTTACTACTCATTAATTCATAGTCATTTAAATTAAGTTAAAATGCCGTTATCACTGTCAAAAACATGCGATCCGTTTAAGAAATGTTTTAAATTGAGTAGCCGTGGCGTAGCGGTAGCGCACTAGCCTTAGAAACAAAGGATCCGTGGCTCAAACCCCACCTCTGGACAAGTTTTGCGACATCGGTTAGGAAGGAGGTACGAACTTCCAATTAAATGCTCATCCACGGTGCTCTGTGATAAGACCGTAAGGACTTCTTGGGGCACCTTAAAAAATAAAAGAAATTAAAAAAAAAATTTTGCGGATTGATATACTCATTCCATACCACTATTTATTGAAATGAAAGTTCTCAATATTTATTAGCTTAATGTTTGTAATGTTTTGTACTTTATGTATATGTGAAAAAATAACATTCAAACAAAAGAGGTCTTTACTCGTCTTCAAAGATCTCTTTTGTTTTATACCAATAAGTAGAAATACACTTAGAAACAATAATTTTATATACGAGCCCTTTGGTCGAACTAAGTTTAATCAGTTTTGTATTGCATATCGTGCACCCTATCTTTGGAATGAAATTGTTTTGTCCAATTTCGACATGTATTTTACTTTTCCCATTATCAAATATAAACTGAAAAATTTAATTATCTTAATGGATGATGTAGTCAGGTTTTTTTAATTGTAATTATATATTTTCTTTAGAACTTTTATTGTTAATTACGTTTTAATTTGTTGATTATGTTTTGATGTAGTATATATACACGCTTGTAAAAAGTTCTGATGATAAGATCAGTATAATCTTCTTTTATAAACCTTGTTTGTGTTTGTGTAATTTATTTACTACAACAACAAATGTAAATTTAAAAAAAAAAATTACCAGTCAGCTTTAAACTGTGAAGGTGCAATGATAGGGGGATTCTGATGAAGAAGAATAATAAGATAGTAGTTTTGGAGAGATCATACCGTGATCAGAAGCACCTAAGGGTGAATGTGCAAAAACTAAACACTGACTAAAATCAGAAACAAGACATAAGTTGAGTAGAAAAGGTAAATGATTACGATTGGAGTCTTTACAAATCAAACATTACCTCTAAAATCATAAGATAAGACAGCTGAACACAAATTAGTTTCACAAAGAGCAAATAGGTCTGGTGAACTTTGCAGTGATAAGACATAAAATAAAGAAAATTTACTTCAAAGATAATAAATTTAGAGAAACTGGTGATGACGATGATTTTTTGTGTTTAATAGTTTTTGATACTTTATTGATTTTATAAATTGGTTAAAGAGCTTGACTGAAAGCACAGATAGTAATCTGTACACTATCTAATAGCCCAATCAATTGCCTGATTATTATTAACAAACCCCAAGCTGTGACAAAAGGCTCCAAAGGAGGCCTAAACAATGCACATCAAAACTACGAACAGGAACACCATCCAAGCACAACATAGCACTGTTAGTTCTCTGATATTTTGCAGCTGTTGATGGAATCAGCCTCTCTGAGAGCTACCACAGAATTCGAAAAATCTGGCAACTAGTCGGCCTTAAAACCATAAAACTGAGTTTTAGAGCTGTACCATCATTAAGAGATAATATAATGAGTTACCTAGTTAGAAAAACAGACACAAACAAAACACTTGCATTAAGTAAAGAAGATCCCGCATTCAACATCCAAAATACATCTACGTTAGCCTAATAGATGAAGAAGGGGTGCGAAGCTGGTCATCAGATAGAATCTGTTTACTCCTAAGCCTTTACCTTGGAGACTTTCTACAAGACAGTAGCCGGATGCAATTAACGTCTGCCCAATAAGAATATTTTTATTGAGACATCATCTCTTGCTTTTACTTACTCATGAGCCTCAAGACAAGTGTATGTTAAGTTAGAGTTGACATCTCCTAGTCTAAAAAAAACGCCTTTGTCTAGAAAAAGCCTACTCCACAAGACCGCAGGGCTTGAAAAAGGTTGTACTGGGTTACATGTTACCAGTAGTAGGATAATCTGATCAGACAAAATGTATATATATATACAGGGGTGGATCCGGGATTTTCTGTTGTTTGAGATAACTAACATCCAGACATGGATAAAACTCCAAGTATTTAAAAGTTTATACTTATGTCAAATAAGTGTGCTTGGAAAAAATTTGTGATGATTAGAGCCTGGGAACAAAAAGTCTTAAAATTTAAGCCACAAATGCTCATAACGTGAGAGTAGCAAGTTTATAAGATATTTCTTTAATTTTCTTAACTTAATTTATATTTATTGACAAATTTTGAATTTCATCAACTAATCTCTTATTGTTCAAAAAATATAACTATTTAAAGTTCAAACCTCCCTCGAATTAAGGGGGTTAGAAATTTTATAATGTCATAATTTTTGAGCGTAAGAAGATAGTTTTATGAAATTTCAAATTTGTCCATGAATATAATTTAAGTTTAGAAAAGTAAAAAAAAACGTTTCATCAACTTGTTGCTCTCACGTTGGGGGCAGTTCCAATCATTGCAATTTTTTGCCAAGCATTTGACATAAGTATAAACATATAAATATTTGGAGTTCACTCCATGTCTGGAATGCTGGATCCTACCATGATATATATATATATATATATATATATATATATATATATATATATATATATATATATATATATATATATATATATATATATTACTATTATTATTATTATTATTATTGTTATTATTATTAGTATTATTATTATTATTATTATTATTATTATTATTATTATTATTATTATTGTTATTATTATAGGACGACGGAGTGTACTCCACTTTATATTTTTTTACGGTTTTTTTTTTGTTTCTTTTTTTATACTATATGGCTGATGATTGCCTGGGGGGGGGAGGGGGTTAAGTAGGGTGACTGTCACCCTTCTTTTTTAAAATTCTTATTTCTGTTAGCTATAAAAACATAATAATTTGCAAAAAGTATCAATTAAATTTTATTGCATAGCAACATTAATGCGTGATAGATTTAAAGTTGTTTTTTTCCAGAGCTGGAAAAAACCCATTTTTTGGGTTTTATCTTTAAATGCTAGATATCATTCTCAAAATGAAAAAATCAATTATTGTATACTGTATGACAATCATAATATGGAGATTTTCAGAAAATTCAATGAATATCATAACGAAATTGTTTAAGATATTAAGATTTTAGTAAAAAATGACATGTCATAATAATAGTTTTCAAAACTTAAATTGTAAAATGGTCATATAGCCTTATGACAGTAAAACTTAAAACCGTTGAACATAACTGTTGAACATAGCTGTTGAACTTATCTTAACTTGTTAAGTGTTAATTAAACGACTTAAATACTTAAACAGTTAAAACTTAATTAAAATCTAATTGTTAAACTTGAAATGATCACTGCTATTCAAATTCAAATCTTTTCAATTGTTACCTACATTACTATCAATATCAGATGTAAAACTTGTTAGATTGTTCATTGTCACTGGACTCAGTGTTCATTCAAAAAACTTCAAAAACAAAAATAACAAAAAACCCAGAAGTTCTATTTCATTGTGTCTTTTTAAAAAACCCAAAAAACACATTTTGTCCAGCCCTGTTTTTTTCTAACGTTTTTTCCCAACGTTTTCTAGCTGGTCTAAGAAAAAAAAATGAATATAGCGCAGCTATAAAAGGAAAAAATTGCAGTAAACAACATTTACTTTTGTCTTATTGCACAAAAATTAAGTACTTTTTTCAAGCGTTTTGTTTTTACTGTATTTTTTAGCATTTATATTTACTTATATGTATTTTTTTACTCCTTAAAATTATATAGTTTAATATGAATCAAAAAAGAAAAGGTGAGGCTGAGAAAGAACGTATTGAAAAACTAAAAAAGTTGAAATCTTCTGCAAAAGAATGTGTGAAACTGACATCTTATTTTTTTTAAAAAGACAGTCAGATGCAAAATGAAAACATAAACAGGTCTCACGTTTTCATTCAAAAAAAGATGTAGAAGAATCATCGTCTACACCTTGTATTGCAACCAGTAATCATCAACAAAACGACATTAAAATAGTTTAAGAACGCTCAAAAATGATGTCAGGTGTTAAGTATGCTCATTTTTTAGACATTGGAAATGTTTTTACGTCTATTATGAACATAAAGACTATTGAGCATAATATAATAAAGATGTCGCCTGAAATCAAAATTCAATACATCACAAATTATATGATACCAACAGACTTTCCAAAAAAATTTCGATCAAATGGATGGGCAAATGTTAACTGGGCATGCTATTCTGTTGTACAGCAAGGTTTGTTTTGCGGCCTTGGTGCTTTGTTTTTAAAAGAAAGAGATGATAAGGAATCTTTTGTAAACAAGCCCTTTAATAATTGGAATAATTTTAAAGGAAAACTAGATTATCAAAAAACAGAGCTTATCACAAACGTTGTTTGGAAGAGTATAATACTATTCAATCAACACTTGAAAATGTTTCTTTTAGAGTTGACAGTCAACTAAGTCAAGAACTTGCTCAACGAATTAAACACAATACACAAATTTTGAAATCTATAAAGAAAACTATTATTTATTGTGGAAAACAATGAATACCTCTGCGTGGTACGCTTGTGGATAAACTTGGGAGTGTTGGTAACTTTCGTTCATTGCTTAATTTAATGGGAGATTCTAACAGTGAATCGCAACAGTCCAAAAATGAAAAATGCTTGTTATATTTCAGCAAAGGTTCATTCGTACACAAGAGCAACACAAGAACAGGAACGACTTTCTGAGTTGGTTTTAATGCACATCCACTATGACAATAACTTTGATAAAGATGTGGCCGTTGAAATAATTTGCATAACTACATCCGAGAAGATTGAAATTTGTCTCCTTTCTTTTAAACAATTAACAATTGTTGTAAATAGTTGAATACATATCATTGAGACTAAATGTTTGTTGTTTATTTATTATTCATCACTTACATTTTATTAAAATATGCATCAAAGTTTGTGTTTAGTTATAATATTTTTTAAAAAATGACCTTTTATCGTTGTTTAAAAACAGTGCACTATCTTCACTGTTTTACTGCGGCAGACTTCAGTGGGCCGCAGTAAAAAATTTGTCACCCTCCTAAAAATAATTTTAGTTACGGGCCTGTATATATATGTTTATACATAAATACATACATACATATATATATATATATATATATATATATATATATATATATATATATATATATATATATATATATATATATAAATATATATATAGTATCGGACAAAACGAGTGCAACCAAATAATGCTAATTTAGTTTCTTTATATAAAAGTGCTGCATTTTTTCAATTTAGAGAAATAACTATGTAACTGTTTAGAGACAAAGTTCTTCAAGTTTTATTCATCACAAAGTTCATTATTTGTACACGAAAATTAATAAATTAATCAAAAGTATCAAAAAAAGCTGATTTCCTTCTGGACAAAACAAGTGCAACTCGACAAAATGTTGACCAAGCTGTATTTCGCTATCAATAATTCGTGGCGAATCCTTTGTTGTCGATCACAACCTTGCATCTTCGAGGCATAGATTCGATCAGGTGATCAATGAAACTTTGTGGAATCGCTGCCCTTGTCTTTTGGATTTGTTCAAACAGTTGATCCTTATTACGAACACCTTCACGATTAATTCTGCGGTTGACGATCTCCTACAGGTTCTCGATAGGGTTGAGATCCGGAGATTGAGGCATTCCATCACCTATAGGTGGTTGCCTTGAAACCACTGCTTGACTACTTTTGCAGTGTGTTTTGGATCGTTGTCTTGCTGAAAAACCCATTTTATTGGCATATTCCATTCAGCATGACGTAACATAACATCTTTCACGATATTTTTATTCATGAAACGGTCGATTATTCCATCATTTCGATGTATTGGACCTAGACCGTTAGCATAAAAACACCCCCAGACCATTACATTGCCTCCACCATGCTTCACGGTCTTATGGCAGTAACGTAAATCGAGGCGTTTTCCGGCCGGTCGACGTACACGGCAAATGCCATCGCTCCCAATGATGTTGAACTTCGATTCATCACTGAACAGGACAGTTCAGTGGAAAAAAAGGATATTAAAAATATTAGGCTCATATATGTTAAAAGCTTTCATTTCAAATAATAGAGCCTAAGCATGAGTATAACGGTCTTTTAAATATTTTTATTTATTTATTTTTTTATTTTATTTGCCGTATAATTTTATTTACACTAAGATTTAAAATATTAAACGGGCAGGACTTCAAGAAGATCGTAATGACCTTATCACGAAGTCCTTAACAAAACTCTATTTTCTTCTACAATAAAAACATCTATATACTATATAAAAATAAATATATACCGAGAATATATAATCACTAAATATATCATAAATGTAATACTCTACATACTTCAGAAATGAAACTCAAAATAAAACATAACAAATCAATATAGAGTATAGTAACTGAAAATATTTTTTAAAAAATCAAAAAAAATCAAGAATATTTTTTGTTGAAAAAATGATTTTTTTAATAGATTGTTTAAAAAAGGAATAGATCAATTTAGATGAAAAAACAAAATTAGGTCGTACTATTTCATTCCAGAGAAAAGGTCCACGATAAGATGTACAAAATTGAGCTTGTTTGTTATTGCAAAAAGGTTTTTCTAAAATGCTATTATTATGTAGGTTATATTTGTTTTGGGATTTAACTTTGTAAAGATTTACAAAAACATCGGGTGACAAGTTCTTTATATTTGTACATAAAACACAAAACATTAAATACATTTAGTTGATAAATATTTAAGGCGTCCATTTCTTTAAAAAGCGGTTCAGAGATTAAAAAACGATTTTTTAAATTTATTATGCGAGCTGCGTGTATCTGATGCAGATAAAGTAATTTAAGTTTAGTTCTATGTGTACTTCGCCATATAATATTTGCATAATTGATATGACAGTGAATAAAAGAGTAATATAATTGTGTTAATTATTTTTTGTTTAAAATACCTCTACACCTTTTCAAGATGTAATTGAGAACTTGAAAGTTGTAATTAAGAAACGTAAGATGTAATTGAGTAGATGAAAGTTGTAATTAAGAAACGTAAGGTGTAATTTAGAAGATGAAAGTTGTAATTGAAAAACTTAAGATGTAATTTAGAACTTGAAAGTTGTAAATAAGAAATCGCAAGATGTAATTGAGAAGATAAAAGTTGTAATTGAGAAAAGTATAAAGAATACAAAGTTCTTTGAATTTTGAATTTTGTAGTCCTAATATACTTTGTAATTTAAGGCTGAAAATAATAATATAATATCAATAAAATATAAAAAGTCATGAAAAAGACCTTTGAGGTTTAGGCGGTAACTGAAAAAATCCTATCAGGTGTCAATTAAAACTTTCTTTTACTTTTGTTTATGAAAAATTTAATTGAGATTTCCGATGAATAATAAATAAAACACAAATAATTTATTTACATAAAAATTTAAAATTTAAATTTAAACAATGTCATTAAAAATCATTGCAATATTCACCATTAATGTATTTTTTGCCGCAGTAACAATTCTTTCTAAATACTGCATTTGTTGTTCCATAATTCCAGCACCGAATACAGGTGGAATGCGAATAACATTTTTAACGTTTATTTTTATTTTGGATCAGATAGCTTCCACTGGGTTTGACATTGGACTGTAGGGTCTTAGTCGTAACAAGTGAGCCGATGAATTTTCAAACACAATTTTCAAACGAGCGTGACATGGAGCATTGCCTGTTACGACGACTAAATCCTCTAAACGATTCCCGGATGTAGTCCACTGGTTAAACAAAGCCAACATTCACTCGTTACAAGATCTGCTTTAAATGATCTTCTGCGAGTTTCCATCATGACAACATTTTTTTTTAAATAGCTCCAATCAAATGTATGTTTGCTTCTTTTGAAGAAGGTATTTTCGTTATTGCTCTTTTCCCGCTGCTTGTCACGTCCTTGCGTTTTTCTACAAAAAAGATTAAAATTTGTTTCATCCTACTAAACTATCTGATGACCATTTTTGATGTGTTCGTTAATGTTCCTAACATATTCAGCTCTTTTTTGTATGTTTTCATTACTATTCATTGTAGTAGGCTACTTGTGCACTTCTTTAAATGAAAATAGTCTGCCTTTGAGATAATTGGCAATTGTGGTTGTTCTCATGCTAATATTAAATTGCCTTAATATCCTTGATTTAACGGCCACCAATATCAACTGAATGTTAATTTCAATCCATGTTAGTGTTTCTTTGATTTAATCATCGGTTAATTTTTTTGGTTTAAAACCACCTCTTCAAATAAAATTTAAATTTCCGTTGTGGATCCAATTGTATGCTGTCTTATTTTTGACACCTAAAGTTTGCGCCAGAGTCACCCAATCGTCGTTTTGCTCAGCACATTCAACTACTCTTTTTCTATCATTTGATGAAGATAAAACATAATGTTTTCTTTCAATTTGTTCAGTAGTATGTTTTTCATGTCTACAAATTGGACAAGGTGGTTTTGGTTATTCTAGAAGTGGTTCTAAAAAAATTTGGTGAAATAAATGCTTGCACGGATTCAATTTAATAATAGACTATGAATAGAAACATAGTGTATTAAAAAATAACATAACGATCTTTCAATTCCATTACTGTATTACTGTATTGCTAGTGCATGCAAATGCTAAATTTTATATTATTAACATATTAAAATGCATGTCCAAGAAGATCATTTAAGCTTACATTAAATTCGCAATTACAAATAATGTATTCTCATTTACATATTACAATTTCTTAATTACAACTTTTGTTTTCAAATTACATATTGCGATTTCTTATTTCCATGTTGGGTTTCTCAATTACATTTTAAAATTTCTTAATTACATGTTGTGTTTCTTAATTACATATTGCGTCTTCTAAATTACATGTTGTATTTCTCAATTATATCTTACTTTTCTTAATTACAACTTTCAAGTTCTCAATTACATCTTGAAAAGGTGTAGATTTGTATAAAATTCCAATGTTTTTTTGCAATGCTTTTTGCAACTTTATTAGAAATATTATTGATGTGTGGTTCCAAGACAGATTTTCTTCAATAAAAACTGCTAAAAATTTTGTCACTTTTTCTCTTTTTATATATAAGACGTGCTACATGCTTCTGCTGACAATAAAGAGGTTTAAGTTTATTTTTATTTGTACTACCAAAAGCAATGTTTGCATAGTGATATAATTGTACTATAGTATGTTTATTTAAAACATTTCTTGATTTGTACAATATTCCTATATTTTTTGAAATTTTACTTGATAAGTTTTTAATGTGATTTTTCCATGTAAGATTTTCATCTATACAAACACCTAGAAAGTTGGCTGTTGTTACTTTTATAATTTGTATATTGTCAATAACAAGTTGAAAAGTATTTAGTTTTATCAATATTAAGAGATAATTTGTTTGTCTTTAACCAGTCAGATATTTTGAACTTACTTTGCAATTGCTGAATGCAAAACAAATAAATGTACAGTGGCGCAAACCTGGGGCTTTTCATCATGCTAGAATGTTTGCTTTTGCTGAATTGGCAGAGTATGAAGAAAGTTATAGAGAGAAATCATCACGGTTTTGTAAACTACAATGCTATTTTACGTGAAAATGTGGTTTACATGTACAAACACAATTGATGCATCATTTAATGTCTTGGAATTCTACAAAAAAATGCTACTTTATAAAAAAATTGACAATGATGCTGCTGTTGCTGCCCTCGAAACATTTAATCGGCATCTTTGGTATTTAACAGAAAAAATGTCTCCTCTCTCACTATTTTCTGACAAAGTGTCTGATCGTGATAAAGCTAAAATTGCTAAAACAATTCTTAATGTTTAAATAAACTGGGAACATGATTTAGGCTTTCCAAAATTTCCTATTTTGAAACAGAGTACTCTTTTAACTGATTTAGTTGGATCAAAATCAAGCAACACTTCAAATTTTTTTCGATATTTAAATAAAGATGGTGGTTAGTCAGCCCAATCCCTAAAGATTTGGAAAGCTAACATAAATTTTTAACATTTATTTGAACATATTAAATCATTAAAATCTGTAAATAATACAGAACGAGCTGTCAAACTAATTTTAAGACTATGCAAAATCTATAGTCAAAGATGAAAAGCAGAAAGAATTTCTTTTAAGTGCAGTAGAAAACCACCGAACGATTCTTCTACAGATAAATAAACAAGCAATTCATAAACTTTTTAATAAATAAAAGCATTGTTTAAATTTTTGAAAATTTAAACAATGCTTTTATTTATATTACTAATACCTTTTAAATATCATTTTTTTTGTTGTCGTCATAATTTTAAAAAAATGTTTTTAATTTTGAATTAATTTTAAATATATAAATATATATATGTGTGTGTGTGTGTGTGTGTGTGTGTGTGTGTGTGTGTGTGTGTGTGTGTGTGTGTGTGTGTGTGTGTGTAAGTGTGTGTGTAAATTAGGAACAATAAGAAGTTACATTGGAGCAGAAACTCGTGAATTTATAGAATCATATATTTTAAATTTCCTTGCTGAAAAAATAAAAAAATTAATCAATTAGGCTTGTTTAACGAGGATGATTTAGTAATAGTGGCAAAGACATAAAATTTAAAAACTTTGGCTTCTAAATTAAATTAAACATTAATTTAATAAACGTTTTTTCTTTTGGAAATTTCTTCTTGTCTTGGAAAAATCTATTGAATAATTATTGTATATTGGTATAAATTTAAATAATTTCCTCCCCCACCCCTTCCCTTCCCACTCCCCCCTCTATAACCTTAAAACAAACTCCTATTTTAATTAACAATAGATTAAACCATAACTCTTCTACTGAAAATATTTTTAACTCTTCTAAAAGTAATGAAGATGCAGATTTAAAATTTCAAGCTAAAATTTGAATGAAATATGCAAAAAGCAAAATGGAAATGTTATTTGGTTCAACCCACCGTTCAGCAAAAATGTTTCAACAAATTTTGGAAAAGCGTTTTTAAAGTTAATGGGCAAACATTTCCCTCCCTTTGATAAATTGCACAAGAAATTTAACAGAAATACAGTTAAAGGTCAGATACAGCTGTACAAAAAATTTTAACAGAAATACAATTAAAAGCAAGATACAGCTGTACAAAAGGTATCGAAAGATTTATAATAGACCTCAATGTTATATTGATTAATAAAAATGAATTTCTTATAAAATAAAAATAAAAGTAATGAAAATTGTAATTGCAAACAAAATTTCATTGCCCTATTAGTGAAAAATTCTTATCATTAAATATCATTTATTAATGAGTTGTTTACTCAAAAAATAACCCTGATAAACAATATATTGGCTTAACCGAGTGCAAATGAAAAAAAAAAGTTCTAAATATATTTTGAGTGCATAGTCAAAATATCTTTAGAAGAGACTACCAGTTCATAATTAATTTACTAAAAATAAAATTTCATTTTTGAAAAAATAATGTAACTAATGTAACTTTCTGTTTAAAAAATAACTACAGTGATTTCATTTACATAGTCAATGAAATAAATACAGTGATTAAGAATTTAATTATAATTTCTAGCTTCCAATTATAAGTTTTTCCTATAACTTAAATTTTTTGATATTTAGACAGTCGAAGAAAAATTTAAAAAAGTGATTTTATTCATTATTGCTCTTTACTTAAAAAACACCGATCACTAACTTTGTGGAATGCACTTACATACACTAACATAATTTACATTTATATGCACATAATCTATATATATATACATATATATATATATATATATATATATATATATATATATATATATATATATATATATATATATATATATATATATATTTATATATATATATATATATATATTTATATATATATATATATACATATGTATATATGTATATATATATATGTGTATATATATATATATATATATATATATATATATATATATATATATATATATATATATATGTATATATATATATATATCTTAATCATGTTCACTCAACTCTGACTTGGAATTATAATATCAGCACATATACTCATAAAACTAAAACCCTGACCAAAAGACCGAATTAAAGACGAGGTAACATAAAAATCACTCCAAATCTTAATTTATTAAAATGGTCAAATTTTTACAAAGATCTGAACATTGAGAAAATGGACTCAAAGTTTTGCCATGTTTACTTAAATCTAATTAAATTACACATTCCTATGTTCAAAGAACGACCAAAGATCCAACCTAAATGGTTTACCAACAATTTGAGAAATTTAACTAAACTTAAATACAAGCTCTGGTTTAAAACGTTCAGCTAGACTGATAAGGCCAATGCTATTATCGAATTTAAACGAATCTTGAAAGAAGTTAAAAAACTCAATTATCAGTATTAGATAATTAAATTACCAGTAAGAAACTACGAAAAAGATCTCCTATCCAAATGCAAGTCTAATCCAAAACTTTTGTACTCGAACTTAAATGCTCAAAATAAAACACAATCTAAAATCGAATCAATAAAACTCCAATCTGGTGAAGTTACTTTTGATTAACAGCAAATTACAAAACGGCTAAACGAACACTTTTATTTTGTTTTCGATAAAAATTGAAATTATTCAATCAATATTCTCTCTCAATTTTGATAATTGATATGCAACTAAAAAAAAATCTCGACTCACGCAAGACTCCTGGTGGCAACAACATCCACTCTCAACCACTACAGGAGTGTCATTCCAGCTTCTCTGAAGCTCTTCTTATGATCTTTGTTCATATCCTTCAAAATAGTACTCTTCCCATCTCTTGGAAATCAGCCAACATCACTCTGATTTTAAAAAAAGGAGAAAAACAAATAGCTTCAAATTATCGACCAATCTCCCTCACATCTGTACCTTGCAAGATTATGGAACACATAATTAAAGCAGTAATGATGAAACACCATATCGATAACAATCTTCTTAATTTGGCACAGCACGGCTTTGTACCATAAAAATCATGCTCAACGAGTTTAATAGAATCAATTGACATTATCTCACAAGCGCTAAATAAAGGTAATGTAGCAGGTATTATATTCTTAGATTTTGGAAAAGCCTTTGATCTTATCCATCACGACTTTCTTCTACTTAAACTTAATGCGTATAGTTTTAAAGATCAGTTGCTTGCTTGGCTAAAATCTTTCTTGACAGGTCGTAGGCAGAGAGCTGTCATCGGTTCAAACTTGTCAGAATGGAAAGAGGTAAAAAGTAGCGTCCCTCAAGACTCTGTATTGGGTCCGCTGCTTTTTATTATATTTATTAATGACCTTCCCGATTCGATGACACACTATGTCAAATTCTTTGCAGGCAACAAACTAATCGGAACAGCAAACTAATAGGAACTATCAAAAGTTTGAACGATCAAATGACGCAACAAAAAGATTTGAACAAAACTATTGATTTGTCAAAAAAATGGAAAATGATTATACAATACTTAACAACAATGGCTCTCTTTATTCGCTAGAAAAAAATGTTTCTGAACAAGATCTTGGTGTGCAAATTACAAAAAATCTGAATAGGAGAATCACTCACTTGTTTCAATCAGAGCAAATTTTGTGCTTAGGTCTCTAAGGCGGTCATTTAAAACATGAAATAAAGAAAAAATTTTAATAGTTTATTGTTCCTTTGTCCGTCCTCATCTAGAGTATGCGTTCTCAGTTTGGAATCCTTACCACCAATTAGACATCAAACTAATTGAAAAGATCCAAAGACGAGCTACGAAGCTGGTTCCTGCACTAAAGAACATGACATACCAGAAGAGACTTACACAAATTGGTTTAACAACATTAAAAGAAAGGCGTAATGGTGTATGCAATTCAATATTTTAAAATGACAAATAACTTCAACATTATCAAACAATATTACCCAAACGCAATTGCATGCTCGATCGGTTTAGAAGGACCAGCGAGTGGATAAGGGGTTACCCTCATCGTATTTCTAAGCAAGTAACAAAGAACTGAGCTCAAAGAGAAAATTTCTTTTCAAATAGAATTGTGTCTATCTGGAATCAGCTAACGATAAAAGTCGTCAGCGCCTCGTCAGTTAACTGCTTAAAAAACCTTTATGAAAAGCACTAAAAAGTGCAACGGCTGCTATAACCAAGCAAACTGGTTTACTAGAACCTACTTCTAGTGCAGCCTAAACTTTATTATATATATATATATATATCATCCCCATGGACATGAATGAACGCATTATTTTAATTTCAACTGGACCAAATTGAATAAAAAACTGCTCTATCAAAACCAAAAAAATTAATAATTATATTTTTACTTCCTAAATTCTTTGAATGATCTGATAGAGCTTTTAAAATACTTAAGTTCTATGAAGCAATTGGCCCTGATAATATCAATAGAAATACTGTTATAAAAGTATTTATTAATACAATGTTATAAAAAAGTATTGCTTTAAAATTTTTCAAATGTTCAATTCATCAAGAAATTTTTCCTGACCAACTCGAAGTTAAGTTTCGCCAATATTTAAAGGAGGAGACTTGTTTAAACTCAGTAATTATCATCCAATTTGCATTCACTATATTTTTCCAGAAATTATAAAAGCTCCTTATAATGAAATTTTGAATTATCTTTCTCAAAATAATATACTACATAAAATATATACAATACAAAATATTATACCATATAAAAACCAATATGGGTTAAAAAAAACTCAAATAGCAAAATATATTTTATTTATTTAAAAAATCTAAATTTAAATTTAGCATTTTCAACGATATATCTAAACCTTTCTATGATTGATCATAAAATCCTTTTCAAAAAACCTAAGTATTATGGAATTACTAACTAAAATTTTACTTAAACTAAAAAAATATTTTGCTCTTTTCACCAATCATCTTGATTAAAATTTTCACTAATCATCTTGATTAAAATTTTCACCAATCAGCTTGATTAAAATTTTCACCAATCATCTTGATTAAAATTTTCACCAATCATCTTGATTAAAATTTTCACCAATCATCTTGATTAAAATTTTCACCAATCATCTTGATTAAAATTTTCATCAATCATTTTGATTAAACTTATCGTATATAACATCAGTAGCTCCTCAAGGGTCTTTCTTCAATTAACGTTCTATCTTTTAAGTCAAGCAGACTTAGGAGGCAGAATGTTAGTTGAAGAGATAATAGCTCGTCGTACGGACTTCTGGATCACATATATCAAACAACTAAATCCAGCGCCTGTTCAAATATATTCAGCACACTAAATAGTTTTGAATTAAATCTTTTTTTTAACATTTTAATTATGAAAAGTGAAAAGTTCTACAACATTTGTTTTATTAAGTTTTCTTAAACTTCTTAATAGGTTGTAATAACAGACACAATATTCTCAATAAAAATGACAAGCGAAATATTTTAAAATTTTAAAATAAAACAACTGTTAAAATTTAGATTTTTCAAAATTTAAATAATATTTAAAGTCCTTTTCAGGTATCATAATTCATTTTCAACAACTTTTTTGAAAAAAACTTTTTTTCTTTTTATTTATTCTTGAAAAAATCTTAATATGTTGTAATATGCTTTCAGTCATTAATATTTTAAACACAATAATTTGTTAATTTTTTAGACAAACAATATACAGTGAAAAAATATACTGTGAAACAATATGCAGTGAAACAATATGCAAAACAACAATGAAATTAAAAACCACTTAAAATCAACAAAGTGATTAAAAAAAAAAACATTTCACTAAGTTTAAATTTGGATTTAATTTGATTTAGCGCAACCATTTTTGGTTGAAACTCTTTTCCCCGCATTTATAGTCATAATACTTATTTTTTCTTTGTTTGTTTTTCCCAGGCTCTATTTGCCGTAATTTTTGTCAATTTATCCTTACATCCTTGTTTGAAATTTCTAAAGTTTTTTAATGTACAACTTAAAAATTCGTTCTTGTCAACACCAATTTTAAACTATCTTTAAAAATATCTTTGATTTTAAATAAATTTTTGTTATAACTTTAAAGCAGTAACTAAACAGGAGAGTTTCGAAACACCTAAAACTAAAAACACCTCAAAAATTTTCATGGTACGTGCCTGTTAATTACACTAAAATTTAAGACATAGATAATACTATAATTAAACCCGTCATTTTAAAAAAGGTACGAACTGCATGTTTTTCAATACCGCTTTTTTGTGCCATTTTGTTTATTGCAGCGTTTTACATTATTGCCTGCGAAAAAGTCACAACTTCATATGCAACAAGCGAGCTTTTAAAGCAAACAAATATTTAAATCTAAATATAATATTTAAATTTTAAATCTACTTATAAATGACACGAACCTTTTCTTATGCCCCTTTCATATTATTTCCTTTTGAAACAAAAAGCTACTGTCAGATGTTTCATGTTATATATGTGACCCAACTTTACTTGTTACATAAATAGAAAATTGCAAGCTAACCGAAATAATATAAATTTTAAAAAAAAGTGTCCGGTAGAAAGAATATTTATTAACATAATAAGTTTATGAAAGCCAAAACTGCTGATACAAAATTGCTGGAAAATTTCATAAAAACCACAAAGTCAATGATGTGACAAACGGTGTTAATTGCAGGGTTTTTTTTTTAATTTCTTCTCATTGTTTTGTTCATTTACTCACAGTATTTTACTATCTGTTACCAGAGGCGGTTCTACAAATAAAATTAGGGGGGGGGGGGAGGAATACTAAAAAGTACCGACTGCTTCTTAAAAAAAAAAAAAACAAAGGTCCTCAAAACTAAAATTTACTTAACTGAATTGGGTCAAATACCCAACTAGCTGACTAAAATCGTAAAAAAAACCAACTAAAACTTGAAAATCACCTTCTTCAAGGGTTGGGGTGGGGGTGGGTGGGTGGAGCTAACCCCTCCTAAAATCGCCTCTGTCTTACATTATTATCTCAAGATAATCTTTATTGATTTTTTTTATATAAAGATATAATATAAAATTTATATCTGAAAATGTTGAGCATTGCACTACAGTTTGTCAATAATTTGATTGTAAAAATGCCCAAGTCGCATATTTATTTATTTTATGAATATCATACTGAGGCTGAGAGCCAACAACATCATGTAATGAGTTAAAATGTTCTTACTTTCCTGAAATCTAATGTGTAAAACAAATGTGTCCGTTCGTCCAATAAATCTTTTGGTTTTATTTTTAGATCTTTTATATACACACTAAAAAATTATGCTGTTATTTTATATACAGCATTTGGAAACGATATAACGGCATAATATGCTGTTATATTTTTATAAACAAGTTTGTATTTATTCAATTAAAATCTAAACTAACCATTAATATTGACTATATATGTTGAATATGTTGGCAAAACATGTACATGCTTCTTCGATAAAACTATACTGTGGGTAAAGGTGCTTAAACTCAGCAATTATTAAACATGGAGACTGTGACGATCGATGTAAATATATACAGTGGGCGGCCAAATTATTTGTTACAGTTTGTTTTTTCACAAAAAAAAACAATTAAATATGAGTTTTAAATGAATAAATTTGCTTCTACTCTTACATTGTTTGAGATTTTAATATCAATAATAGTTTTCTATATTTTTTTTATAAGTTGTAACATTTATAAATAGTTATGGCATTTTTTAGAATTGGTAAGCTAGAATATGCAAAAGCATGCGAAATGCGCCTTTTTACATATTTATGGCAAAATCCAAACCACTCCCAAAGAAAAACTGCAAATTTAGTTAAAGTTTCTGTGATGACAGTAAGCAGAATTAAAAGTAAACTTGATTAAAAAATACCTGTACAAAGTGCCAGAAGTGGAAAATGTGGTAGACCACGCATCACTACCCAGAGAGATGAAGTGGTAATTCGTAAACTTTGTGTTAAAAGCCGAAGAAAAAGTACAAAAGCTGTTACTAAAATTATACAAGAAGCCGGTATCAATATTTCCTACAGAACTTCAAAACGTCGAATAGCAGAACTAGGGTTGTAAAGATGGTAAAACACCCTTTAATAGTGATGGTGTGGTCAGTTGTAAGTGGTAAGGGCAGTGGCCTTCTTTATATAGTTGAAGGGATGCTAAACAAGTATAAATATAAAAATGTATTAGCTACTAAATTAATTCCTCAGTTACATGATTAATTTCCTTATCCATCTAAATGCATCTTTATCCATGATTCTGTAATGTGTGTATGTATTTAGCTATAAAGAACTTTTTTACAAAATTAGACTTTTACAAAATGTATATACACGGCTCGGACAAGAAGAAGACAAATTCAGTCTTATCGCCAAGCTCAATATCCCAAGCCCAATGTCATAAAGCTAAATCAGTGACAAGATATTTAATGTCACTGTTATACCATGGCCTGGCAATTCTCCCAACTCAAACCCAATAGAGAACTTCTGGGAACTTTTAAAGCGGAAAATTGGGCATGAAACTGTAACCAACAAAAAAAATCTCATAGAGGCACTAAATAATGCCTGGTATTATGATTAGGAATTAAAAACAAATGTAAAGAATTGCATCCAAAGTATGTCAAAAAAGATACAAGCAGTAATTGATGCAAAAGGCGGCCCAACCAAATACTAAAAAACATTTTGTATTATGATTTTTCTTAAATAAATGCTTAAAAATATTTATATATTTTAGATATTTTAATTTTTGCAAATGTAAGTAATTTGGCCGCTCACTGTAAATATATATATATATATATATATATATATATATATATATATATATATATATATATATATATATATATATATATATATATATATATATATATATATATATATATATATATATATATATATATATATATATATATATATTAGTAGAAAATCACTTAACAAAATTTTTTTCCATTTTCACTAATTTCCACTAATTTATTAAATATATCTGAATTCAAAATCAAGCTTTTTAATTATTTGTTAAAAAAATGCAATTAAATAATTCTATATATATTAATATTGAAATTCTTTATTATATATAACATGAAATTCTGTGATCCTTCAGCTTTTAATTTAGCGTGATCTTTCAGCTTTTAATTTGATATTTTAAACATTTTGAAGTTCTCTACTTATCCATCTACATCTAATTCCTCTGGTTTTCTACCTGCCATTTTTAAACTTTTTAAATAAATTTTTCGTTCTAATATTATTAATATAAGTACAAATATTTTGGCATTCTTTATTTATCTATCTATCTATTTATCTCTTTTTATTCAACCATTCATTACTTCGTACTAAAATTTTAAGATCAACAATAAATAAACAATTATTAAAAAAAACCCGTCGTTCTAATAGTATTTGTTCATTATTTATATATGTTTGAAATTACATTGTTACTATATGTTGCGGATTTTTTCTTTTTATATTAATAATTTAAGTTTCTTAATAATTAGGAAAGTATTAAAAATTGTCTAACGTGATTTTAATTTGAAATATTTTTTAGCGCAGAGAAACTTTATACAGTTTTTATTTCTATTAATTTTCTAGATAAAATGAATAAAAATAAAATTGTTTGGTTTAGTTACCTTAGTTGCTTAAGTTGCTTTATTTGATTTAGTTGATTTAATTGCTTTGGTTTTGTTCTGATCCTCATCGAAACGCCAGTAATATTAGACATGATTTTGAGGACTTTCATGAATTTGAAATATTTTTAAGCGCAGAGAAACTTTATACAGTTTTTATTTCTATTAATTTTCTAGATAAAATGAATAAAAAATAAGTTGTTTGGTTTAGTTGCCTTAGTTGCTTAAGTTGCTTTATTTGATTTAGTTGATTTAATTGCTTTGGTTTTGTTCTGATCCTCATCGAAACGCCAGTAATATTAGACATGACTTTGAGGAGAGGCTTATTATTTAATCACTGCACAAATTATGTTTACACATCAGCATTATTGTTTTTTTTTCCATTCTGAGGCCTTACATTGTTGTACGCATACTTTTTATTTTGTAATCTATTTTTACAAGTTTTTGTCTGGTTATATATTTATTTTATATCTTCGTTCGTTTTAGTGTTTATATTTAAACAATTTGAATTTAACAATTTAATTAATTTAAACAATTTAAATTGCTTAAATTAACAAGTTAAATTAAACAAGATCTTTTAAGTTCAGAAACATCTTATAACTCTAACAATGATTCATATATTTTAGAATTTATATTTATGATATTTATATATGTATATCTTTACTGCCAATCTGTGATTGTTGACTTCTAAATACTTTGTAGATGTAAAACAAACATGTATACATAAAAAAGAAAAAAAATACTTTAAAATTCATTTCTGAAGTTCTTATTTGGCATGATGTACTGAACGGAATAAACAACGGAAACAAAATGAAGCACCTAAAACATATTTAAAAGTGTAAATATATACTTGACGATCTGTCAACTGAAAGAGCCAGGAAGAAAAAAATGTTATTTAACAAAGTTGAATTAAACCAAGTTCCTATTGTAAATTCCAGATCAAATTTCAAGATTAATATTTTTGATGTTCCCGATGCAGTCCAAGATAAAGCCTCTAAGTTCATACCTCATCTCAGGCCCTTAAAGTATTGTCAAAGACTAACCACTATAAATATTCGATCGTTAGAGAATAGACGGCCTAGAGGTGACCTCATTCAAATCTTCAATATATACCACAGCCTCAACAATTTTGAGCTTCAGTGACCAAACCACTTAGCTGTATCGTTAAGTGTGCAGGGACATGCAAAAAGCCTCCAAAGGCAGTGTCATTGAATTTAACGCTAAACAGTTGCTAACTCTGCCCAACGAAAAGTTTTCTTCACCAATCGCGTTGTACCTGACTGGAGTTTACTCTTAAATTCCATCATATCTGCTGCATCGTTGAACAACTTTAAAAGACAACTAGTTTTTTAAAGTTGTTCAACGTTTTTTTAAAGTTTTTTACAAGAAAAAAAGACTGACAGTTATCAAAGCGGAGCTTCGTTAGTTGTCCTTGAAAATGCTTGGGCACGGGATCTAAAAAAGACGTTTATTAAACGTCTTTTGAACGTTCAAAAAGCGACTTTTTTAAGTCCTGTGCCCACTGGGTAACAAATGAATTTAATGATAAATACCAGAAGTTAGTATGAGTTTAGTTTTTTTTTCAATTGGGAATAACGGTTTGTTCTTCTATTAGAGTGACTGTTCCTTTAAGAAATTTGAAGTTATTATATCTTTGCTTCCGGGTTTTTTTGTATAAATATACACCTTACAAAAATATACCATTTTAAATAATTAATATTTTAATATAAAAGTATAAAACTCACAAACTGCTGTTAGGGCAACTTTTGCCCAATTAACACCATAAGGATAAAAATTTCATTCATTTAAGCCATATGTTTTTCTTGGGCCTTTTTTAAATAAGAATCAGGGCGGCAAAAAAAAATTTGCCGCCCTAATATTAATTAATACAAACACTATTGGGTTACTGTTTCTTGATTAAGTTTAATAATCTGTCCGTTTCTTCTTGATTAAATACATAAAAACACATATAAATATGTAAATTAATTGATATATTTAATTCAATGCCTAAAATCTAATAGCTTGTTTAAAGTTTGTGGCATTGTGTGTTAAACATATTTTTCAACAACAATTTTACTGTAAACTTAAAAATACAGTTTTAAATCACTCCAGTTAAGTGGATATACTGGCTACCCGCCATTTATATTTCACATAAAAAATAAAGTTAAAAATAACCATACAACAACCCTAATATAATATAAATTATATCAAACTATAAAATAAATTATATCAAATTATGTCAATATAAATTGCATCAAACTATGAATACTCGCTTAAGTTTTTTATACGTCGATTTATTGACTTCAGATTACGCAACCAAAAGTTAGCTTTGGCGTATTTATTAAAATTACACTATTGCATATTTTGCATATTTATCAAAATTAAACAATGATAAATAACATAGTATTGATAAATTTTACTTCCGAATTTCAAAAAAAAAAGTGTTAACTGTAGTTTTTGTAAAAATTGTTTTTTTTTATTTTATATTAGAGGTCTTGAATATCAATGATAATTAAAGAACTTCTCCTTTTTTTTAATAAGATATGAAAATTTTAAAAAAAAAAAAAATTTTCATGAGCTTTTAATCAATTTTTATTAAATACATTTGAATATATATATATATATATATATATATATATATATATATATATATATATATATATATATATATATATATATATATATATATATATATATATACATATATATATATATATATATATATATATATATATATATATATATATATTATTTACCCGTTAAATTTTTAGTTTCCCTTTCTATTTTTCTATCTGACTTAAAAATGGGTATTTTGAAATTTAGTTGGTTTATTTAACAAACTTTTTTATAGGATGAGTAAATATTTTTATGTTAAAATATCCTTCCTAATAACAAAATTTTAATTACGAAAAATCGTTTTCATTATGTTTACGAAATATATAAAACTGATTAAAGGTGGTGCACTTCCTTGGTTATATCCTCTAAAATTCAAAACAAATTCTTACTTAGTTAAACAAGAAATTTTAAGACTACATAATTAATGATTGAGGGACGGGTTTGAAAAAGTCATAACAGGATATCCATATGTTTAAACCTATTTCGTTTTTAAAAAAATATTTGTCTTTTCTTTACAATTTCATTCTAAAAAAAAAAGAGTACATATATAAAAAATAAAAACAAATGACCAAGCAAACTCAAATTTTCTTTAACAAAAAAAATATTTTATCACGATCCGGTAAATCATTATTAATATTTATAAAACCTCAGTACACTGTAATGCTCATGCAAAAGAAAAGAAAAAAAAACATTGTTTAAACCTCAAAAACAATTTTAAAGTTTTATACAACTGTAAACTTTATCAAAGAGATATAAAAAAATATGCAAAATATATTAGGGGGTGTTGAACATTTCTTTCAAATGACAAAAAGTTTTGCCGTTAAATTTTTTAATGATGTCAGGTGAAAACAAACAAAAAATCTTCAAAGTAACTGTTTAAGAACTAAAAATAAATAAAAACCAGCTAGAAAAACAGCGTTAAGGCTTCAAAATAAAATTAAAATATCACAAAATGCGCGTAGGTTGAACTTTTTGAGGAGAAGAGGTCTGTTTTTAAAAAGCTGTTTTTGAATAAGTTTTTTCTTCATTCCAAGTTCTAATTTTTTGTACTGTATTGAGTTTGCTAATTGCCTAAAATAAGCTAATAAAATTTGCGTAGAAATCACTTTTTACTTCGACTGCGCATCCAATTACAAAGATTATCCACTGCATTGGACAACCATTCCATTCATTCGCCAGGAATGAATTTAGTAAACTTTGACTGAATTAAAATGTTGCCAAGTCTTTTTTTTTTTTTTTTTGCAAAGTTTATTATAAATTATTTTCATCGTACTCTTTAGTCATCATTGACGTCATTGTTGATGTAAGTCGCTCACTCTCTTGATAATTAAACCACTTTGAAATTTTCAAAATTAAAAGTGACTTAACGGTTTCTCTCAAGGAGCGCGTTAGTATTAAATAAACAATTGGATTTGTACTTGAAACAATAAAGGGTAAAGTGTTTATAAACCAGTTAGCAATTCCTTCAATTTTAATGCTCCCTGCTTCAAATACATGAACAAACGTAAAAAAACCCCAGCAGCAGAGAAAAGGCAAAACTATAACCGCAATATTTAAAGATATTTTTAATTCTTTGAAGCGATTCTGATGCAAGTTTTTATAAATTTTTTTTTGCATATTCTTGTTTTCGTTTATCCTCGGACACATTACGGATGAGAGGGTTTTTAATCGTTTTTTCTCTTGCTTTAATTGCTGGTACGCGTTGTAAAGAACTAGTACGTAACAAAATAAAACAACAGTCATTGGTACAAAAAGTAATGTCACTTTACACAAAATTATAAAAACGTTTTCGTATGTTTTAGATTTTATGTTTATCCGTATAACAGATAAAACAAAGTGAGCTACACTTATAGCCCATACAAAAAGCGTTGAACACCTTGCTCGGTAGGAAGTAATATACTTTGAATAGCTTAAAGGAAGCGAGACAGCAATTGCTCTTTCAACGCTGATTGTGCTTATCTGGAGTAAAGATACTGCCGCAAAAAAAATATTGAATGATGGTATCAAAAATAAATAGACTCTGCCTGGAGTGCTTTTGCTGCAATGATTATAAACCACATAACAAATAAACATTAATATAACACCTATATCCCCAATTGCTAGACTGCACAAAAAATAGCCAGTTGGTCTCGGTAAACATCGGTGACGTAAAACAGCGTAAAGAATTAAAGAGTTTGCCACCAGCCCGAGGGGCAAACATATCGATAGTAGTAGATATGTGTACAAGCTGTATTCTCTAAAATCAAAAGATTTAGGACATTTAAGACTAATTGGGTTATTTACGTATGACTTTATAAAATCGACGCAGAGTTTGGTTAAACTTGCATTCAAACAACAAAACCCGTTGAAAAAGTTTTCGGCAGAAGTTACATTCGGATTAAAGGTGTTTAAGGTGTGACAAAAAACCAAAATATCTGAAGCATCCTTTTCATCTTTAAAATGATCTTTTAAGGAGGTGCAATTTGAATGAACCATTTCGTACACAAGTAGATTATTAAACTAAAATCAAATTCTCGCTTTTGTTGTTAAAAATAAAATGAAACATATGTCAACCAGCTAAATTATAGTAAGCAATACGTAGGAAGAAAGGTTGCTTGTTTGTTGGAAATTCTTTTAAAACTATTTTGTCTTTTGTTATGATAACTATTGTTAATCGGAATAAAAGGCGGCAATAAAGCTCAAAATAAAAATAAGTTCATATCTCTAATCATCGTCATTTTAATTAAAATTTTGAAGTAACTACTTGGCGACAAAGAAAAGAAATAAAAAAACTCGAGAGCAAAGTTTTTATAAGATATAAATGACTTACAAAAAAGTAAGCAGCGCCAATGTATTTTTAAAGATTTTCTTTTTAAAATGATGATAAAAATAAATTTTCTTTTAACAAAAATCTTTTAACAAATATCTCTTAGATCGTTTCGTGCGTACAAAAATTTGAAATATTTAAGCTGTTTAATTGGTTTTTAATTCTCTCTTAATATTTTACAGATTAAAATGTTTTACAAATATATTTGTCAAGAAAATATCTTTTAAGTCAATCAAATCTTTGACGTTTAGATGTTTGATGATGGCGTTTACACAAATAAAATTAAAAATATATATATATATATATATATATATATATATATATATATATATATATATATATATATATATATATATATATATATATATAATTTAAGTTTATTCACTAATTTCAAAATTTATATGTAATTTAAGTTTATTATACATCAAGTTCTAAGTTACATGAATTTTAAAGCCGTTAATTGTTTCAAACGCAGGGCTTTTTGTTATATCCATTTCTTGTTGTTTATATTGGTTAGATCCGAATCTTTGATTTTGTGTGGTTTAAATAAATAATTTGAAAACATTATACCAGAAGCATATTAGAGCATATTAAAAGCCCGCCTAAGATTCTCCAATGATAACTTTTAATGATTAAAAACAAACCAATTATTTCTTTACCATCTGTTATCCACGTATGGCTTTTTTTCAAAAATTTGAAAAAATACTAAAGTGTCAAGCAAAAATATAAAGTTATATTTAATGTGAAATAATACCTGTTTAAAACATTACTAATGTATAATGAAAATAAATCAACACGACATTTGGTATAGAAGCATTATAACAGTCAAAAAAATAAAAGCAGGAGTTAAAAAAGGCGGGGCTGGTGGAGATTTTAAATTACATCTACCGCTGAGTGGCAAGCTGACCAATTGATGTAAATGAAAACTATTGCAACACCTTTTTAAATAGAACCATATGTGGTGTGTTGTATTACCATGGCAACATAAAAAAGGTTCGCTACTCAGTCAGGATGGCTTAATTTAAATTACTTACGTTATTATTTATTAATTGGCACGCAACGTTCTTTGTTTTTGGAATTAATTTCTGTTGTAAGTATATTTTTAATAGCTTAGTATGTATAAAATATTTATATTAAAAAATTTTATGAAGAAATATATGAATTAGTTATTACTTTTTTGATCTTTTGTTTTTACAGTATTAAAATCATTTTTTATTTTAAATTTCTATTTATTGTACAGCGTAATTTATCATCCTAAACGAAAAAATAGTATGTAAATGTTGATTTGGATTCACACATTTTCACAATTTTAATAGGTAAACAACAACAAATACGTAATGGTTTAAAAAATCATTTTTTAACCACTGTGTATTTAATATTTAATATTTGAGTTGTTTTGACTGAAATAAATATTATGAGACAATGACGTTGACTTTAAATGAAACTAAAAATAATTTAATTATAGATTTTATCATAATAGAAGTATTAAAAAATTCTTAACTTATATTGTATGAAAATAAGTATATAATAAATTATCAATGCTTTACGAAGCTTTTTAACGATTGGTAAAATCAAGGTCTATGAGCATATAAAAAGAACCTATACACAGGGTTCAGAGACCTTGGGCTCTAGGCTTAAGATTTATAGAATTATAAAATGGGAGCTTATCTTAATTCCAGGTATTGAATTCTGAATCATTATCTCAAAACATCAAAATGATCACGTTTCTGAAACGCCTTTCAAAACTGATTAAAACTAAAATAAACTGTGATAAGTATTTAAAAATTTTTCTTGCCCTTTGCAAACCCCCTCTTGCATATCCGTCTTTTGTTATGTCTTTGAATAACCGTCTTGCCTTCTTGATCAGTTTTACCACTAACACATAAGATTTAACGACAAATACTTTGGTGGAGTGCTGTGAAATATTAACAACAAATGCTTGGGTGAAGTGCTGTAAAATATTAATAAATGAAACCAATATTAAAACTTTGTCATATTTTTTTAGGGCAAAAATTGTTTTGTTTTTAATATATTACAAAACAGATTTTCATAAGAAGAAATTTCATAAAGAAGTTTCGTAAAGAAATTTTAAAAGTTTAAAAACTTTATAAAGAAATTTTTTTAAACATTTTTGAATATCAGCTTTTGTAATAAAATTAAAAGTAAAATATTTTAGTTAAAAACGATGTGGTGTAAGAATCCATCACGTGCAAGCTGCTGACAAGTTTTTGTGTTTTTAAACTTCTTTATGAAATTTCTTTTAAAAATCAATTTTTTTAGTCCTGTTAAAAAAATTGATTTTTTTAGCAGGACTAAAAAAAGCTAATAGGTTGGCTAACTGTCTTTTAAACATACCAATAAAACATGGCGATAAAAACTATGTATGGCGATAAAATAACTTGTTTTTTAAAGATTTCAATAAAACATGACGATAAAACTGACTTTCTTTTACACATGGCGATAGAACAAGGCGATAAGACATGACGATAAAACTAATTGTCTTTTAAACATGAAAAACTAGAAAAGAAGTATAATTAACATAATAAGTGAAAATACAAAAACGACAAGCTAGCAACTGGATAAAGTTTGAAAGATATGTTACAACGGTCAAAAATGAACCTGCTTGAATCAAAGATAATGAAAAGAAACAAAAACTTGAATTTTTGCGAATTTTTGCGAGATGAGATGATGATAAAGCGTAATTTATTTTCTTTTGACAGAGGGAAATGGAATAATAAAAGAAGAAGAAGAAGAAGAAGAAGAAGAAGAAGAAGAAAAAGAAGAAGAAGAAGAAGAAGAAGAAGAAGAAAAAGAAGAAGAAGAAGAAGAAGAAGAAGAAGAAGAAGAAGAAAAAGAAGAAGAAGAAGAAGAAGAAGAAGAAGAAGAAGAAGAAGAAGAAGAAGAAGAAGAAGAAAAAGAAGAAGAAGAAGAAGAAGAAGAAGAAAAAGAAAAAGAAGAAGAAGAAGAAGAAGAAGAAGAAGAAGAAGAAGAAGAAGAAGAAGAAGAAGAAGAAGAAGAAGAAGAAGAAGAAGAAGAAGAAGAAGAAGAAGAAGAAGAAGAAGAAGAAGAAGAAGAAGAAGAAGAAGAAGAAGAAGAAGAAGAAAACGAAAGCATTGGACATTGTTGAATGTAAACCTAAATTCTTTAACTTATGAAGGAAAAAACATCAAAAATAAAAACAAAAACAAAAACTTTGAATAATTTTATCAGAATCACTCAAAATCACTAAAAAATAAAAAATTTTATAGTTAAAAAAAATTACCGAAAAACAGATTGGTATAAAAAAGGTATTTAAAGATTTCACTTAATAACTCGAACAATCAAAATTTGAGGATGTTTTTTCATCTTTAAAATAAATAAATTACCGGTTCTGCTGGAATATATAAAACTTTGTATGTGTAAAATATTAAAAGTATTTAATATAATTGTATTAAATATTTTTTAAAACAACAACAAAAAAACGTTACAAAAAACCTTGTTTTATATTTTAAGAAAATTTAAAAAAATTATTAAGAAACTATTTAAAACTTTTATAAAATGAAGGAATATTTTTTTATTGAAGTCTGGTCAATCTATAAAGAAAAGAATAGTGCTAACTAATCTCAAAATATAGACTTATATCTGGGTTATCAAAAATATTTGAACGTGTTATGTTTAAAGAAATTAATTTGGTTTTAAGAAAAGATTTCACCAGAGCATGCAATTATCGAGTTGACCAATTAATCAACACGTTTGAAAAAAAAAATCCACAAAATAAAAAAATAATTTAACCTAGCGCCAGTGCATAATACATTACATCTATTAAAAGCCCATTGCTTCCAAGTTGAACAAACAGTACAGTTTGTTCCAACTCTTTTTTGCACACCCCACATAGCCACATTTCAGTATTTTCAACATCTTGATTTATAATGCATAACTTTTGTTGTATTCATGTTTACTTTGATTGAGAGTTTGAGTGAGAAGTAAACGGACTTTAGCTTATATTTCATCTTTTCCACATTAAAATTTTAGCTGTAATTTTTTTCAGATTTTGGAATCAAACATAAATTATCTGCATAGAATAGCTCCCGTTGTAAACTAACACTAAACTTTATACAAAAAGCAAGGGCTAAGCACATAATCCGGATTTTCACCAACCTTTACTTTAAAAGTTTTTCTATCTATTGTTTTGTTGTTGTGGCATTTTCGTTATAACTTTCACCACAATAGCTATAATAACTATTACCATTTTAGTTGGAATAATTATTACTATTTTAGTTGGAATAATTATTACCATTTTAGTTGGAATAATTATTACCATTTTAGTTGGAATAATTATTACCATTTTAGTTGGAATAATTAATACCATTTTAGTTGGAATAATTAATACCATTTTAGTTGGAATAATTAATACCATTTTAGTTGGAATAATTATTACCATTTTAGTTGGAATAATTATTACCAGCAATTTTTTAAAATCTAAATATTTTGAAACTCATAATATCTCTCATGGTAATTGTCAAAAAAAAAATTTAAATGCTTTTCGCATATCCTTTTTCCTTTTTTTAAAAATATTTTCTTATTTTTGGTAAACAATAAATATTGCATACGTTGTTCTTTTTTCTTGCCTAAAATCAAATTGTATGTTATTAATAAATAGACCGTTTCTTATTTTATTTGCAATTACTTTTTCTAAGTTTTTCATGATGTCTTTAAACGATTTTTATACTACAATATGATCTACATTCCAGTGACATTTGTCATCCAACCTTTCTTCTAACCGTTATTAATTCTCCTTGCATGATTAGTTGCATTGCGAATAGTCATGCAAGTAATGCAATATTTGCACTGTGTATTGCAACAATGAAACCACTATTTTTAGATTTCAAAGAGCTAGCAGATTTGCTGATACAATGATTTTGACATTGGCTCATATATTACAATCAGATCAAGCATATGCAAGCATATAATATCCATCGCATTACATATGCAATAAATAAACAACTTGCAAATTATATATTGAATAACGATAATAAAGTAAGTTATATGATTAATCTACCTCAATTAGCAAAAAATCTGCTTTGTCTATTTGCTTGCAAGTGAACTAGAATTAAATATAAGTATAAAATGTTAAAATAGTATTTATTTCGACCTTTTTGAATGAGTAAACTTTTGATAACAATATTTTTCACCAGGTTTGAATTGCTAGCTCCTCTTGATTAAAATACTCCACGTAAGAATAGACTCTGAGCAGGTGAGGACAGACTCTGAGCACGTGAGGATAGACTCTGATCCCTCAATTTGACATTCTAATATAAATTTTGATAGATCGGTGGAGTTTGGTCTTACTTTCACACGGAAAAAAAACATACTTATAGGTTTTTAGTCTTAAAAAAACATGCTTATAGCCATTCAAACTTAGTGGTAAATATTGTAACTTATGCTTGACAGAAAAATACCACATTATTACATCCCCATTGAATTTGTTTAATAAACAAAACGAACAACGTCAAAATGCCGCCATGAAAACAAACTTTAAATTAAAAATTTTAATGACATCAAAGCGGACGATCCATGAGTATTTTTAGTATATATTTTTATGTTATGTTTTTTACGGTTATAACATCTGACGATCGCTACTGCGTACAACTTATGTTATCTATATCTGTGTTAATATTATTAATATCTAAATTAATTAAGTTATGTTATGTATATCTAACATCATTTTTTTCTCTTTACGTTTGTCGTAAAGTGCATACTATATTTAACAAAAATAAAACAAAAAACAAAGGAGATCATAATGATCTTATCATCAGAACCTTTACAATTTTAAAAACAAAAGAATAAGACAAAAGAGTAAAAAAACAAAAAACAAAAATTAAACATAAATCGTACAATAAAAAACTTCAATAAATATTTATATAGTTAGTCAGCAAAATGGGACCTTTATGAACCTTCAGTAACCAAATTAAAACCTTTTTATAGATTCAGCCGGCAAAAAAAGAGAGTTAAAAAACCTTTTTTTAGTTTTGTTGGCAAAAAACCGTAAATCAATCGCTTAACTTCTTAAACATTTCTTAACTTCTATTTTATGGACTATATGTCTTCTATCATTGCTGGTGAACAAAAGTGTTTTTAATATAAGATACAAATAATATAACAAATTATTGTAAATACAAAATAAAGGATTTAAAAAAATTTAAATGTCTAGTCTTTTTTTTTTTTTTTAATTTTTTTGCTTACATAAAAGTCAATATATTTATTTATTCTGTTTTTATATTGACATCAAACTTAATGTTGTTGATAATTGTATGTGCTATAAATGAGTTGATGTTGTTCAATAAAAATAGATCACTAAATTCTTTTGGTGCTAGTTTGATGTTGTTATTGCAACGCTAATTAATTATATTGCTGAAAAAAAACTTAAATGACTGTTCATCATGTTTGTTAGGCACTTTGAAACTTAAAAAGTTTTGATTTCGTATTTGATGTCATCAAGGTTAATAAAATCAAATTGTTTGAATAAGTTCATTGGTTTCTTGTAAAAAAAAATAGTTTTATTAAATATAATTGATGATGAAAACTTTGTAGGTTATATGATTTAAGTTATTGATTGGTTTTAAATTAAATTGTTTTCAATATTAATTTTGAGTAGTAAAAATAAAATCATATAGAATGCATTGCTAAGGTTTTGTATTTCTTTTTTCGTGTAGTAAATTATAAGACTTGCGCAGTAATCTAAGTTAGGTAGAATGAATGTTTTGAAGAATTGTAAACGAACATTGAAGGTCAAAGCAAATATATTTTATGTGTTTGGTAAAATGTAATTTACTCTTTATAATGGCACCAAGCAAAAAAATGTTATTAACAATTTCAATTTTGATCTTATCACTTAATATTATTGATGTTGGCAACATTATTTTAGATGTATGCTTATTTGTTAAAATCATTGTTGTAGTTTAAGCATAGTATCACTCGATAAAACTAATAAATGCTGTTATTAGATGGTTTATATAGGTATCACTTGTCATAAGTGTTGTGTCATCTGCAAATAATTTTGGTTCCAATAATGCCAGATATTCAGGTAGATCATAGATGTAAATCAAAAAAAAAGAGATCCTAAATTGAAACCATATGGTATATCGACATTAACTTGTTCTTTGTTAAAATATGCATCTTTAATTTTGTAAAAAAAAATTTTATTATAAAAATAGTTATTTTAACATCAGATGAAAAATTAATAAAGCAGCCGTAGCGCGGTGGTAGTGCACTTGCCTCAGAAACAAAGGATCCGCAATTTGAACCCCACTTCTGGGCAAGTCTTGCGACCTCGGTTAGGAAGGAGGCGCACAGTGGGAAAAAAACAAGTTTTTTGTACCAAAAGTATTTTTGTAGTTTTTTTTATTAGACTAGCTATATTTATATATAAAATGCATAAATAAAGTAACAAACATGTAATTATATAATATAAAAAAAATATTAAAAAAATCAAACTTTGGTGAAATATACGAAATATTTTTATTGGACAAAACTTTTATAAGAGTCAACAAAACTTTTCAATGTTTTGTCGATATACCACATGGTTTCAATTTAGGACCTCTTTTTTTTTGATTTACATCTACGATCTACCTGAATATCTGGCATTATTGGAACCAAAATTATTTGCAGATGACACAACACTTATGACAAGTGATACCTATATAAACCATCTAATAACAGCATTTATTAGTTTTATCGAGTGATACTATGCTAAAACTACAACAATAATTTGTCATAAAATAACTTTTTCAGATTTATATTTACAGAAATTATATATTATAACAGTAATGAAAGATTTTGTTGGTAATCTTCGTATATAAAACATCTTTTTTACATTTTCAGTATTTCTCATCAACTGACCAGTAACCGAAGACTAATCTTTTGTTATAACTTTTTTTATTAAAAAGTAGCAAACTATTTATGATGCATGGCTATTTACATGCATTTAGCATGAGATTTACATAATCAAATGTTTGGAGGATAGTATAGTAAAGGTTAGAATCCAAAAAAATATCGAAAACTGTCTGTTTTCAATCCATAAAAACTAATGATTAAATTGTTTTTAAAAGTCTGAACGAAAAAAACATTGTTAATTAAAATAATATATTTTAAAATGAAAGTCAATAATGTCAATTTAAAACAATAGAAGCGTAAGAAATATAAAAAATGATATATAAAAAATGCAAAATACCGCTAAAAATTGATATATAAAAAATGCAAAATACCGTTTTGGAACATATGTCAAATTAACGTGTAAATAACCGCATAAAATAACGCCTAAATTAATATTTAATGTTTTTTTAACTAGATATTTCCACTAATGAACATGTGTTCAACATTATGACAAATTTTCACCGTGCAATGCCCACATTTTGGTATTTTGGCACACTCTGCCCCACTGTGAGGCGTGAACTTCCAATTAAATGCTCATACGCGGCGCTCTGTGATAAGAACGTAAGGACTTCTTAGGGCACCTAAACAAAATTAAAAAAAAAAAAATAGTGTTTTAG
This sequence comes from Hydra vulgaris, assembly GCF_038396675.1. Classification (NCBI taxonomy): domain Eukaryota; kingdom Metazoa; phylum Cnidaria; class Hydrozoa; order Anthoathecata; family Hydridae; genus Hydra; species Hydra vulgaris. Next base: position 82,259,628 of record NC_088931.1, read on the forward strand.
CTTCAAAATTAGTAATTTGGAATCTACTAAGTCAAAAGGAAGAAAATACCGGGTCCGAGTCCGAGAATTTTAAAAGAATGGAATCAAAGCTTGTGAAAATTCTAGCGCTGAATTGTTTTTACAAAACGACACCGATTATTTTGCGCTAATTAAGTTTGCCCTAATGTATTAAGTTTCTTTTTAATAAACAACTATATTCGAGGTCACAAATTTAAATTACGCAAACTAAAATGTAAATTCGATGTCCGTAAATATTCTTTCTCTCTCAAGGTTGGTAATATTTGGAATAACTTGCCGTCTGACGTCGTTAATTTCAAAAACATAAAGAGTTTATTTATAAAAAATTAAAATTAACTCATTAACTTCGAAAAATTCTCTTGAGAAAAAGTTCTCTCACACAATATGAAGAAGCTATTCGAATATCCGAATAAATCAGTTTCCTTTTTGTAATATATTCTGATTATTTTTCAAAAATATATTATAAATGTTATTTTTAAATGTTATTTTTGTTCACATTTTTCATAAATTTAGCATTAAAGTTTTTGGTATTAGGCCGTGTTTTTACGTAAAAATTAAGTGTTTGTAAATATTGATTTCATAGATAATCATCAATTGCATGTTTATCATTAGTGTTTTTGTATGTTCATATTTGTTATTCTTATTTATAAGTGTACTTGTATGTTTTTGTTAAGAAAATATTTCTTTAAGTTTTGTTGGTTGAGTACTAGCCAATGTAATATTAGAATAATAAATGAAAGCCAAAATGTATTAGTTCCAGACCTTCTAAAGTTATATTTGGACGAACTTATTATGCCAAAAAATATAAGTATCAGACTTTCTGAAGTTATATTTGGACAAATGTATTAAGCCAAAAATATTAGTTTTAGACTTTTTGTAGTTATATTTGGACGAATTTCATTGTATTAAGCCAAAATATATTAGTTTCAGGTTTTCTAAAGTTATATTTAAATGAATTTAAATGTATTAAACCAAAATATATTAGATTTAGACTTTCTGACATCAAACCAATTGTTTAACTAATTTTTGATTAAATATATTTTATGTAGCGAAACCAAGATAAACGTTTAGCAATCAGTATACCTAAGAATTTTACCGTATGGAATCATTTTTCGCAATTTGTTGTGTCATTTAAAATTACTCGATCTTATTTTAAATAATTCAAAAAGATTTTCTTTTTATAACTTTTAATGAAATAAAGTGCATTTTTTTTTTTACCCACTGAGTGAGAGTCATAAACATTGAGTGAGAGCCATGAACTATTCATTGACATTCGTTGAATCGAAATTCTTATCAAAGTATGTTGTTTGATGTCACTGTTTAAAATTAAGTTTAGCCATGCTGATGCATTAACAATCTGATTAAAATTAGTTTAAAATAGGAGCGGACCAAGAAATGGCCCGTGCGAAGGTTCAAACATTTTGTTTGTTTAAAAAATTAAATAAATGAACTTTTTATCTACTTATAAAAGTTTTCAACTGACACTGTAATAGGGGAAAGGCGCCTATGATGGCATAGCGCCTATGATGGCATACCGGTCATATTTCCATTAAAATTGGTTTTGGTAAAAAAATGATTAAATCTACATGACTATACTGACTTTACATTAGTTTTAGTGAAAAAACGTCCCTTGTGCACAAGTATTGTTTTTATAATCAACAAAAATCGATTTTGGGATGTGCTGTTGTAGTTTTATTTCCTTCATATATTTAAGATTGTGATTTTACTATTAACTGTGCAGAAATGAAATTTTCATGCATTTTATATTCAAGTTTTGTGCATTTAATGGAATAGTTACTTTAATTTTATCTTTTGAACAAAGCAGACACAGCTTGTTTTAATGAAAATGATGACTTTTACCCATGATGGCATACTGACGAGTTGGGGGTGTTGAAATATCGAAGAGTTAAGAAAACCTTTTTTTTTATAAGAAAAACTTATTTTTAAATAGAGTTAGAAGAAAGCGATGCTCCAAAATTTTTTTTTTCGTCCAAAAAATACGTAAAACGCAATATATCCTATGCGCATGCGCAAAATTTTACAATGCTGGTGTGTAGCATGAAATGGTAAATTAGGATGGTTTCGAGTAATTTCTGGCTTTTCTGAGGGAAGACTCTAAGGTTAAATGAAATCATTAAGTTACCCTCGATCCTAACTAGCCCCATCCTCCCCTATGCCATCATAGGAGCAGTGGTTGCCTATGATGGCATACTTGTGCTTTTTTTTGCAATAAGAATAACTTATAAAAAAAAAAAACCGGTGAAAACTCTCAGAGTAATTATTGTTCTAGATGTAACAAGGAATGTATCCATATCAAAACTTTTATTATTGGTCTTCAGGATACTGAATAATGAAGCTTCAAAGTTAAGTATGCCATCATAGGCGCCTTTCCCCTATTTTATTTTTTCTGGAAGAATAATATGATCTACCTTTTCAATTGCTTTTGATTTTGTTGTTAAAAAAAAAAACTTATAGAAAGCTAATTTTTTTTAAATCTTCAATAATTTGATCCATTATTTTAGTTACTGTGTGTTATGTTAAATTTTTTTTTTTTGGGAGCTAAACTATTTTGTGTAACAAAAAATGTTATGTAAAATGGTTATAGATTCTATAACAAATTAAATGTTCAACAAATTTTTGAAAAAACAAAATGTACTAATATATGTCTATAGGTAGACATATCTGATTTGGGCATTAAAGAAAATCCGTTCGTTTACTGAGAGTTTTACAATATGGAGATCAAAGGTCTGCAAAAGTTATTTTTGTTTCAAATAACTTTATTACTAGAAACGTACCCGAAATCAGGTGATTTATTCCATTAAAAAAAAAAATGGTATCCTGCAATATAGCGCTATTTCAGGATAAATTTGAAATGAACTTGACGTGGTCATGATTTTTTTAGCAAGTTTAGGGCCAACATTTGGAGAATGTTAATTAAATTATTTCGAGTCTTTTAAATTTTTGATTAATAAAAAATGTCTCTTTTTTATATTTATTCTTTAAAGTATAATAATTAAATGAGTTTTTTTTTCATTCTGTAAATTACATGTCATATTATTTTTACAGCAAATTTATTTTTCTTTTCATTATATCTTTAATTACGTATCATATTAATTTTACAGTAAGTTTGTTTTTCTTTCTATTATATCGTTAATACTTACGGTATTATTTTTACTGCATATTTAATTTTCTTTCCATCATATCTTTAATTACATACCATATTACTTTTACAACAAGTTTGTTTTTCATCCCATTATATCGTTAATTACTTACCGTATTATTTTTACAGAAAATTAGTTTTTTTCCATCGTTGAGGTAGTTTTTAGTAAAAGCAATAATATTCTCTTGAAAAAATATTTTCTTATATTCTTCTTCTTTATTATTTAACTTCACTTTGTTTAAATTATTGTTAAGTGTTAAATTATTGTTAAGTGCTTATTTTTTATTAAATTATTAAATTTAATTTAAGTTAAATTTTATTTAAATTAAATTTAAATTAAATTTTATTTAAATTAAATTTAAATTAAATTTTATTTAAATTAAATTTTATTTAAATTAAATTTTATTTAAATTAAATTTTATTTAAATTAAATTTTATTTAAATTCAATTTTATTAAATTATTAAATTATTAAATTTAATTTAAGTTAAATTTTATTTAAATTAAATTTAAATTAAATTTTATTTAAATTAAATTTTATTTAAATTAAATTTTATTTAAATTAAATTTTATTTAAATTAAATTTTATTAAATTATTAAATTATTAAATTTAATTTAAGTTAAATTTTATTTAAATTAAATTTTATTTAAATTAATTTTTATTTAAATTAAATTTTATTTAAATTAAATTTTATTTAAATTAAATTTTATTTAAATTAAATTTTATTTAAATTAAATTTTATTTAAATTAAATTTTATTTAAATTAAATTTTATTTAAATTAAATTTTATTTAAATTAGATTTTATTTAAATTAAATTTTATTAAATTATTAAATTATTAAATTTAAAAATATTTTCTTATATTCTTCTTCTTTATTATTTAACTTCACTTTTTTAGAATTATTGTTAAGTGTTAAATTATTGTTAAGTTCTTATTTTTTGAACATTTTGTAAGCGTTTTATCCATACTAGGATTTAGTAATATGTATATATTTTTAATTGTTATTTTATACAGGCACGTATTTTTTGTTACTTTGGTTCGTTAGTTTATAACTGGTAAGATGTTATATTTAATTTGCATATCAAAAAAAATTTTAGACATTTTTGATAAGTCACAGCGTTTAAATTTGTGCCACTGGGAACTAATAAACTTATTTTTTTCTTTATTTAATTTTAAGAATTTTTATAAATTCTGCTAATAATCTTTATTATTTGGTTAGTATTGCGTTCCAAAAATTTTTTTCTAATTTCTCGTGGTTGACTAATTAATTAAACATTTCGTAACATGAATTTGAATCAAGTGCATTTCTTTGCATAATTTCTAAAAGAGATGTGACGTCAAAAATGTATATTGTATTGCTCCCAAATTCTTAAAACTTTTTAATTTTGATTTATATTTCTAATATTTATATGAAATAAAGAAAAAGAATTGGTTCCTTTGTATTCATAACGGTCAAAATGCGTTTTATTTTTTTAAAATTACTTTAGCTTTTTGAAAAACATTTGTGTTATTTGTTAAAATGTCTTCAAAAGATCCAAATTTAAATTTTAAAAATCTTTTTCGAAAGCTTTATGTAAATCGATTTATGAATAAAATAAATAGAAAAGATATATTAATAAATTATTAAGGTTGAGGAATTAAAATTTTGCATGCATTCAGAGTTTTTTGATGGAATAATAAATTTGCATCATTACAACAGGTTCTTTACAACTTCATTACTTTCATTTTCTTGGTTCCATTTCGAGTTCTAGAAACATTGGCTGAATAATGATAACTCAACCAAGTTTTAACATATTTTTTAAGATCCAATTTTTCACGTGGCGTTTTAATAATATTGTCAATTAACTAAAAATACGCATGACTGAAAGATAAGCTTTTTTTTTCTCTCAGAAATATTATTCATTAAAGAAAATTCTCGTTCTATTTTAACTTTACTTTAATTAGTAGTGCTTTTTTTTTTTATTTATTGCAATAGTTCTTTTCCTGATTTAAAATTTTTACATAATTTCTGCAATCGTTTATAGGAACTTGGTAAAGAATAACATGAGTTAGATATTTGAATTTCTTTAACTACCTATGTCTTTTAAATTCACTTTCTTCCAGTAAATTAAATATTTCTGTTTTGGTTTTACTTATTCAATTTAGATCATTCTTATATGAAAACTTTGAAATTTAAAAGATTTCTTAAAGAATATCAGTTGTGCTAAATCTGTCATAAAGTATTTGTTTACATAGGGTTTGCCAAACCAGTATACATTAATTCTGTAAACAATTAATCTTTGATCTTCATAATCTCAATTCACAAATCTTTAGATATCTTTTGCAAAAGTATTTATTTATATTTGATTGGTGAAAACAAACTAAAGACGTTAGTTTAAACGATGCCAAGTTATTATTTAAGAAATGTTTTGTATTATTCTTCTAACATTACAATACAGAGCATCGTGCTTGCTCAATCGTAACAAAATTCAATCAAACTTTCTTTTGATTTTAACGCTTACATGATAATTTTTTCAATATACATATATTTTTTATTTGTTTTGGTATTTGTTCTCCAACTAGAACTGCGTTAAACCTGGTATTTAAATTAAACGCATGGTTAAATTTTTAATCTGACCTAACGTTTGTTTATCATATATAGGAATGTACATAAATTAGTAAACATGTTTAGGACAATTATAATTTTGTAAATAATTATGTTTTTTGTTCTTCCTCTCGTAATGAATAAATTCTTTCTTCATTAAATAGAGTTGGTAATAACTTTATGCCGTCAAAAAAACTGTAGCCTATTGGTTATCCAAAATAGTATTTTCTTTAAACTTTGAAAAAGTTAACAATGGGAAGTTAACCAAAGTTAAAAGTAAAAAAAAACGGAAAATGGACAAAATAATAATAAAAAGAACAAATTAAAACGTAAAAATAAAACGCTACCAATTTTTCTACACTTTTTTTTTTCGCCAAAAATAACAAAAGATTATTATTTTTTTATTTAATTTTATTTTGTAAAAGTTTTGTGTTTGCATTTTCGTTTCGTAGTTTTTGCTTTCATTTTGTAGTTTTTGTGTTTTGCCTTTTCGTTTGCGTAAAGTTTGTTTTTATTTGTGCTGTTTTGCTAATTATTTTTATTTTTGTTTGCTGTTGCTATTAATTGAGTGTTTTCATATTTTTTTTGTCTTATTATTTAATTTATTATAGCTTTATCGTTATATTTATTTTAAATTAATTCAATTTACGCATGCTTTTATTTATTATCATTGCTGTTGATTTTATTTTGGTGTCACTCCAATGACTAGTTTTTAACTATATGAGTGACACCTAACCTAACTTTGTAAAGTTATAAAAAAATTTGTAATTTTTCAATTTTTTGTTGAATAAATAGATAACAAAAAAAAAAAAAAAAGTTATATATCCATGTAAGTTAAAAACTTTTTCCTTTTTTTAGGACTAAAATATCATGATAATTATGTTAAAAGAATAATCATTTAAAAACCTTTAACACTATCAAAAAAAAAGATTAAAAAAAAAAAAACTTATTGTTTGAAAGAAGCTAAATTTTAAGTTTAAGAAATGTTAATACAAATTAAGCAGGGTGTGTTATAAGGAAATACCGAACTTAGTATTTCATACATGGGGTAAAATACGTGGATAAAGAATTAGGCGACATAATATACTTAAAAAGGCTAAAAACTGGATATAGACTAGGGTTGTTCGCCGTAAACAAAAACTTACGAAAATTTCGCATTTTTATCTTCCGTATTTCAAGTTGTTATTGCGGAAGTTGTTCTTTCGCAAATTCACCTTCACCGTAATGCGTTATACAAAAAAAATAATTAATAATTATTCCGTAATAGCTCTTGTCGAAAAGAGACTTGCGAAACAAATCATTTTGAAAGAATATTTGCGAAACAGTTCCTTACCGAAGGAGCGTTTCGGAATGTGCGCTTACGGAATAAACTCGAAAGTATTCATTAAACTGTTATACAAAAAAATATTATTATTTATTATTTAAATAAAATAATGTTGTTAAATGATTCTTCAATAGTTTTTACATATATATCTATATATCTATATATATATATCTATATATATATATATATATATATATATATATATATATATATATATATGTATATATATATATATCTATATATATATATATATATATATATATATATATATATATATATATATATATATATATATATATATATATATATATATATATATATATATATATATATATATATATATATATATATATATATATATATATATATATATATATATATATTTACACACACACACTAAAAAAAAAAGTAGAAATTTCTACCTTAGGGTAGGATATGTGATATACCTTTAGTAAGATATAATTTTCTACCTTTTAGGATAGAAAATTGTATTAAAAACAATTATTTGTCGTACAATTTTCTAACTTAAAGGTATAATTTTCTACCTTATAAGGTAAAAAATTATACCTTACTAAGGGTATATCTCATATCCTACCTTAACTAAAAATTTCTACCTTTATTTTTTAGTGTGTATATATATATATATATATATATATATATATATATATATATACAGTGATCTTGAAAGATTAAGAAAGTTAGGACGAAGTAGGGGGAGGGAGGGGGGGAGGGGGAAGGAGTTGCTGAAACAGAATACCAGGGGGGCCTAACGCAACTCCAATCTAAATTAAAAAAAATGAAATTTGAGTTAGTTTGACGGAAAGGACAATATATATATATATATATATATATATATATATATATATATATATATATATATATATATATATATATATATATACTTGTATATATATATATATATATATATATTATATATATATATATATATATATATATATATATATATATATATATATATATATATATATATATACAGTGACCTAGAAAGGTTAAGAAAGTTACGCAGCTAAAATTTAAATAGAAAAAACTGAAACTTTAAGTTAGTTTTGAGGGAAAGGACAACGCTTCCTCCGCAACATGTCCCTATACCAGTGTTTACATGCATTAATATTTATCAAGTACCGACTTTGGTTCACTTCCGACATTCGGTTGTTTATTGTCTTTGGCTTTTCAGAAATGGAGGTTTACTATTTATATTCTTATACATAAAAACTTAGTAAAATATTTGGTTCCATTACATTTTATGTCAATTTATCACTAATTTTTAGACTATCTACAGCTCTAAAACTTTCAGCGCTTGTATAATCCTGGTGAGCTTCTATGTTTAAATTTTTGCCCGGGGCAAAGACTCGGGAAAGGGTTGTATTTTACGTACCCGCTTTTTTGCTGCAAAATCTTGCAACTAAATTTTTACAGCTCTCCAAAATAGCCAGAGCTTTAAAACTTTCAGCGGTTGTATAGTTCCAATAACGTTGGGATGTTGAAAATTGCGGGGGAGGGGAGGATCAAATTTAAAGCGTACGTACTTTATGGAGTAGTTATTTTTTAGGATTGACTACATGACCTATATCTCTTTTTGATTTCAACGACAGCATTGTTTCCCAATCACGCAATTTTATTCGTATAAAACCGTTTCTTTTTTTCCATTAACTTACTGACTCAGGGGCTAATTAACTGCTCTCTCACAACTTCGGGTAAGTAATGAATATAAAGAAAGGAACAGGAGAAAAACTGCCTTTGAGTTAAGCTAACGACAAGTTTACATTAAAAATTAGTTCGATAACGACCCTTTTTTTTTAACCGATTTACTATTTGAGGCAAATCTACATGATCCCAAACAAATGACTTACATGCTCTAAGTTTTCTTTTTTCCCTCAAAATGGGAAAGTTTATGTTGTTCAAGTTATGTTCACTATTTAACTCTTGTTCATTGAAAGACATTTTTAGTATATCTTATGAAAGTCTAGGTTTATTTATAAAAATTCACTAACTGAAACATATCAATAATTATTATAATAATTAGTATTTTAGTTACCTAGCTAATCATACGTATTTGATTCATAAAACGTATTTAAATATTTTTAATATGCCGCGTTTCGTAAGTGTTTTTCCGTAATGAAGTTGTTTCGCAAGTTTCAGTGCGAAAGAGTTTTGTTTCGAAAGAAATTTGGTTTTTTATCATTATTTCAAAAAATAAAACCTTAAAATGTTCATATGTTGCAATACTGAAAATAAAATTTTATTATAAACATTTTGGTATATAAAAAATTTAATTTTTACAATTATATCAGTTTGGCCAACAAAATTTTGTTATAGACTCCGAAACGTCGTTTAGCGAAATAGCTCATTTCGCAAGTGCGACTTCCGTAAGCCCTATTTTCGTATGTTGCAAAATAGTTTTGTTTCGTAATTCAACTTGCGGAAGACAACATTTCGTAAGAAGCATTTGCGAAATGAACATCGGCGGTTTTTTTTGTTTCGTAAAATTCGGTACGAAAAAAGAAAATTCCTTATTCTCAATATCCTTCCGAAAGAATTTTATTTTTCCGGAATTGTACGAAACATTCCGGTTAACAACTCTAATATAGACATTCTCTTTTTTCGCTGTAATATTTGGTTATCCAAGAACTCTAAAGAATTAAAAACATTTTTTATCATTTCAATCACGAACAGTTTTGAACTCTTTTCTTTCTTGTAAACAAAGAATTTTATACCAAATAAAATAGCAAATTGATACCAAAAATGGCAAAATTTTGATAAAAAAATTAAAAGCACTTTATTGTTACAACAAAATTAGAGAATAAAAAATCTGCATTTAATAGTAGTTTGATAGCTGTCAACAATCATTTAATCATTCTTTTTAATAACCATGCTTAACCATTTTTAATAACCATGCTTAACCATTTTTAATAACCATGCTTTCAAAAGCTCTGTCTATAAAAAAACAGCGAGTTCATTATTGTTAGATTAGATATAATATAAAATAAAACTTACAACTGTTTATTAAAAAAAATTCAAAATACGATGAGCTTAAGAATTAATAAAAAATGAGAGAAACGAAATAAATATTTTAACTTTAAAGCTTAAATATTGCAAATTTTTTTAAAAAAAGTCTTTTGAAAAAAAGTCTAGACCTATATTATTTTCTACATCAATATTATTTGGCTCCCTAAATTTAGAAGGAATTTTCTCAAGTATTAATCTGCATTCCGATTCACATTTTGTTTAGAGTTCTATTTAAACTTGTGAATTAAACGGCACTTTAAACAAGCAATTTTGTAAAGAAATCACCATAAGTAGATTTCTCCCATTTAAAAAGGAAATTGATAGCGCTACCTAACTTGAACTAACGCAATTTAAGTAGAGATCAAAGAAATTTAAGTAGAGATCAAAGAAATTTGATTAAAATAAGAAAAAACAAATAGCTTCGAAAACCACTGGCCTCACGCCATGAGCCATGAAACGTGCAATTAAAGTAAGTGAAACATAATTTTTGCGTATTTAGCAAAAAGTAGGTAAAAGTGTTTATATATATATATATATATATATATATATATATATATATATATATATATATATATATATATATATATATATATATATATATATAGTTAGTTAGTTATAATAAGTTGCAATGCGAGCTTAACGGTTCACACGAAGTAACCCATCCGAGGACAAGGCACTGCCGATTCTTGAATGCGTTCACTGAATCGTAGAAAAGCAAGTTCTAACGGTTCACAATTCTGTTAGTGAAGAAATTGCTACGCAGTGCGCTGTTACAGACTAATTCTTTGCTCAGTTGTTCTCTACGACCAGCTCTTGGCTCTCTTGTGATTGTTGGTACACACCATTTCACTTTGTCGATTCCTTTTAATATTTTAAAAACTGTTAAATGTGGTTGCCTCTTTGTTGACGCAAAGTTAGACTAGTTAGGTGGAGTTTGATTAGCCTTTCTTAATAGCTATGTTGCTTTGCGTGTCTAATCTTGGTGGCTTGTCGCTGAACTTTTTCAAGTGTTTTTTGGCCTTTTTTGTCGATGATGACCAAGTGCATACTGCATATTCCAAATGTGGTCTGACATATGTTGTATAGAGTTTTTTCCATAGTGCTGGATCTCGCGATATAAACGTATTTTTTAACAGTCCAAGAAATTTATTTGCGATCGATGCGGCTTTACTGACTTGTTTTTCTGGCTTAAGCTCTTGACTTATTGTGGCTCCAAGGTCTATTTATGTCATCTTTGTTGTTAGATCTCTTTTTGCGCCAGGTAGTAGATCTAGCATAGTGAATGTCGCTGATCAGCAAAATATTGGCTTCAAGAGTTAATATTGTCTGGGAGGTAGATAATGAAGATGGCAAATAGAATTGGTCCTAGCACGGATTCTTGGACAACACCGCTAGACACTGGTGCCCATCTTGATGTTGTGTCGCCTAGAACGACTTGCTGTTGTCGATTTGTTAAAAATAAATGAATCCATTCAAGCATTTGACCCGTTATTCCATGTTTGCTCAGTTTTTCTATAAGGCTAGTATGCTGTACTAAATCAAATGCACGTGAAAAGTGGAGAAATACGATATCTTGTGGTATTTTTTTTTAAGTCCGTAGTTTCCAGAAGGTTTGTCGTACATGATTTATTTGGGACAAAACGATGTTGTTCGCTACAAAAAAGGTTGTTTTTTATGAAGTAATTGATAAGTTCATTCTTTACTATTTTCTCTATAATTTTGCAGGGGACCAAAGTTAAGCTGATTGGTCTATATTTTCAGGGATCTTTTGGGCTTCCTTTTTTAAATATTGGCGTTACGCTTGCGTCTAGCCATGCTGTAGGTATTTTTCCAGAACGCAATAATACATTAAATATGATCGATAGTGGCTTGGCGAGTTCGATGACGAGTGCTTTTAGAATGAATGGGTGAACGTTATCAGCTCCTTGCGATTTGTTTCCATCAATTTAAAGTAATAAACTTTCTACTTTGACCGCCGTGATGTTTATGTTTTCTATCCTCTTATTTGTTCTATGGTCGAGTGTGTTAATTTGCGCGTCGTATTTTTTACTATAGACGGACTCGAATTAGTGATTTAATATATCGGCTATGTCCTTTTTTCTGTTTTTTTGTTCACCGCTGTCAGGTTTGAGCGCTTGTATTGAAGTAGATATTTTTAATTTGCTGTTTATATATAAAAAAAGCTTTTTGGGGATTTTTTTGTTGTTTGCTAAACTGAACTCGTAGTTTTTTCTTGCTTATTTGATGCTTTTCTTATATCTCTGCATTGTGGTATTCCGTTACAAGGTTTTTTTTCTATTTTGAGGCTACGCTTTGTTTCCACAGCGTTGTCTTAAGTTGAGATAATTTTTTTATTTTATTGGTCAACCATGGCGCTCCTTTAGTTTTTTAGTTGTTAAATTTATTCTTTTTTTTTGTTATGAATTTTTCACATAGATCATAGTATAAGTTAAGTAATTTATCATAGCTTTCATTTGCGGTTGAGTTATCAAGGAAGTTTTCCCTGTTGATTTTTTCTGCCTCTTTTTTTATTGATTTGTAGTCGCCTTTGTAGGAATTAAATTTCTTGCATGAAAAGGTGTGGCCAGGTTTTTGGGCAACTAGAAAATTCCATTTGTAGATTTTTTATTTAATTTACATCGTCACATTACACATCGTCAAGAGTGGTTTTACATTGTCCATTTGCTTGTATGAATGTGGGAAAGTCAACAAGTTGAGTGAGGGAACTGTCTTCGAGCATAAATGAATTTTACAGATGGGTTATTTTCAGGGGCAGTTACACATACGGTACCATCATTAAACCATTTCACATTTGGAAAGTTAAAGTTACCGCAGATGAGTGTTGAGCTAAATTTTTCAGTGCCAACAAGTAGCTTTGCTTTGCTAATGCTTCTTCTAATTGCAGTATCGGTTGATAGATCATTTGTATATCTTGAGGTAGACGGTAGTCGATATAAACACCCTGTTAGAATGTTTTCATTGTTTATGTTTAACGAACGCCAAATTTGCTCGCAGTTTGTGTCTGTTAATTCTTTATAATCAATTTCAACAGATGGCAAGTCTTTGCTTACATAAAATGCGACTCTTCTGTGAAAACCCTCTCTATCTTTACGAAACACATTGTAACCGTCCAGATGTGGGACTGATTGGCTTGGGCAGTTGACTAAGACATATGCTGTGAGTTCGTTGAGTTTGTTTGCATTTAGTGATGTTACATTAGTGTAAATACATCTTATATGTTTATCATTATTTATTGCCGCTATCAAGTTATTAATTGGTTGCACGTTTGTGGTGTCATGTGGCAAACTTAGCTGATGATGGTATTGGTTTTTTGCTGCTGCAATCAAGTTGATATTTGATGATGAAGTTGCGGTATAAAATGCGGTATAAATTGCGGGCCGAGATGTTGTCGTTGGGCATTGTTTGATAATATTACTATACTGTTAGCTGACAACGAGTTTGTGGCGACATGTGGCAAACCGAATTGGTGAAGGTATTCACTTTTCGTTGCTTTGATCAGGCTAATATTTGATGATGGAATTGCGGCATAATTTAACGGGCTGAGATGATGATGCTGAGCGTTGTTTGTTATTGTTACTAAGTTGTTAATTGGTGACGAGTTTTCATCGAGTTGTTTTTCTTGTTTACATGTCAATGAGGCTGCAACAATTTTTATTGCTTGGTTCTTTTGCTATAAATTTGGTCTTCTTTGTGTGGTATCCACACGAGTACACCATTGGGTATTCCCCAACAGTAGTGCTTTCTATTTCTTTTTTTTTTGTATCTCAAGGTTTTTCCGTTTTTTTGTTCAACGTGAGTTAGTTTGATGTTACGCTCATCTCTTTCAATTCTTAGTCTCTTTTCTACGTCTCGTTCTGTCTTTGTTTTATTTCTATCAATGTACACGTTGTCGAACCCATTGTTCTTAGCTTGTTACGCTTCCTTAACAGTTCAATTTGGCTATTATTATTATTGAGCACTACTATTGTTAGTGGAGGTCGTTTAGCTGCACTTATTGTGTTTGCAAATGTGTTGGTTGCATTTGTTGCTCCGTTTGACGAGTCTTCTTGCTGCTGTTTTTTATTCTGCGTACACTTTTGACAATTTCTTTTTTGAGTCTAGGACAACTATCAGAAATTTGATGCTTTCTTTATCTTGTTTTTTTTTTCTTTTGGATCTTCTAAATCACATTCATTGACTCCGGTTATAATTACGTTATGTTTAATTTTTTCTCTTTCGTTCATTTCTCGAGTGACTTGTACAGCAATGACTTTATCTCTGTCTGTTATTTTTGTGCCCTCTTTTACGATGTCCGCTAGGGTGGCTGAGTTTTTTACTCCGCTGCTTGTTGGTTCCGCTTGTTTAAGGATGGGAATTTCTTTTTCAAAACCAATTTCTCTTTGTTTTAGAGCTGTAATTGTCTCTTTGTTTATTGTTACCTGGGCTTTCAGCGAGCTGATCTCTCCCCCAAGTTCAAGGTCATGAACGGTCAGCTGCGTTATCCAGTCCAGCATATCACTTTGAAATTGAGTCTTTTGTTCTTGGTAAGAATCTGAGGAAGTTTGATTCGATAGCTGCAGAAAGTATATATATATATATATATATATATATATATATATATATATATATATATATATATATATATATATATATATATATATATATATATGTTTCAATGTCATATCTTGTTGTTTGTGTATATATATATATACATGTTTCGCCAAAGTATATAATGCCACAAGAGCATGTGAGTTTATAGACACCGGGATTGCTATTTGGATTTAACTTAGACGTGTTGTTGCATAAGACGTTTTTTAACGTAGATGGTGTAGTAAAATTTATTCTGACGTTGTAAGGTTTAAGTTCTTTTCTAAGTTTTGAACCTATTCTTGGGAGCCATGGAAGTTGAAAGTGAAAAAACTGTATATTTAACTGTATATTTAATATTTAGCAAATATATATATATAAATATATATATATATATATATATATATATATATATATATATATATATATATATATATATATATATATATATATATATATATATATAGATTTGTCAGTGTGTATTATTGATTGATTTTGAAGTTCTACTAAACCATTTGTTTGTGAATTGTATGCACTTGCCATGCGTTGACCTGTCCCAGTTTAGCTGTGAAGTTCATTAGACAGGTCATTCACAAATTCCCAGCTTTGATCGTCAAACTGTGTTTCAAAACATTCGCGCCTACATATAGTTTATAAAGGAACAATGCCGCAGTTTTTGCGATTTTATCAAAAAGGGGTTCAACCCATTTGCTGAAATGGCTTATACTATTAAATGGCTATATATATGGCTATATATGGCTATATATGGCTATATATGGCTATATTTATGGCTATATATATGGCTATATATTTATAGCCATAAATAGCCATACGTCTTATTTTGTGCGGCCGTGGCGCAGTGGTTAAAGCGCTTGCTTATTAAGCAGGAGATCCAGGTTCGAAACAAGCTCTGGACAAATTTTCGCGTCACGGTAAAGAAGGAGGCGTGAACTTCCTGGTTAAATGCACTTCCGCGGTGCTCTGTGACAAGACCGTTAGGACTTCTTGGGGCACCTGAAATAAAAGTAAAAATTAAATATGTAAATGGCTATATATATGGCTTATACTATGAAATGGCTTATACTATCAAATATTTATAACCATTTACTTCTGGGAGTTTAGTCATATCATTTCCAACTTATTTCATGTTGGGTTTTGAAATTGATATACTTTGTTTAATTTGAAGCTTCTTTTTTTTTGCTTTTTTGATAACTTTCCCCTCCTTTCCAAAGAAGGCCATTTTCAATTTATAGTAGGTTTTTTGAAGAATATAGTCGGTTAATTAAGGATTTCAAAGTTTTCAGTATAATATTCTAAGTTTGAGAAACTTTTTTTTTTTCGGAAAGTAGTCAATATTTTTTCATGATTGAACCTAATTTTATTTCTAGAATCGCCCCTGTTAGCTTTATTACAAATATCATTACCATCATGCACAGACTTAATTTCATGGTATTGCTCTATATTTATATTATTATTCTGTATTTTATAATATTATAGTATTATACATGTTTTTTATTTCTTAATAAAATTTATTTATCGGAAATATATATTAAATTGGTATTACAAAATTATAAAAGAACTTAAAAATCGGAAAACATAAATAAAATATAAGTAACGTGATTTATGTCTTTTTGAAAAATGTTCTAGAACATTTCCATAAATATCTTTAGATAAAGGAATGTAAGATAATTTTATAAATTTTTAAATAGTTGTTTATAAAATTATCTTAAAACAGTTTACTTTAGAACATGTATAGCTTTCTTATAACAAATGAACACAATTTTTTTTTTTTTAAGTTTATTTGATTTCTAATGCTTTTATTACAAAGCACCGCTATATTAGGTTTAACATTTAATTAGTCTCTATTTCCAACTTATCACCAATTTTAATGTGATTCGAGAGAGGTTTTAACTCGGAACCCCTGGAGTAACGGTTTAACAACTGCGCTACGCCTGTTAATTGTCATGTAAAACATGATACCCAAATACATTCATAAAAACATAAAGATATATTAGCCTCTTATGTAATGTTGCTAAATAACATACATTTAGCATGAGAGCTAACAGTTTGAAAGCATGTCAACAATTCCTATTTATAGGCTTTACAATATTTATGGGTGTCTAAGTATCAATATGTTTATACTTTTTTATACATATTAAAGATTTATTAATTAATATATAAAAAATAAAAAATAAAAAAAGCTACTGTTAAAGAACCTTAAAAAGGAGTGACTTAACATTTGTAAATTTATCCCAAATCACGCTAGTATAAAAAACTATTATTTATTAATTTTATTATGTATTTCGCATGATAAAGAAAAAAGGGACAAAAATTAGGCAATAATAGTATATAAATACATGACTGGGGCAAGAAGAAGACAAATTTGGTCTTAATGCCAAGCCCCTTAAAATAAAAATTTCAATAACAAAAATTAGAAAAATAACGTTAAAAAAACAAAAAAAAACTCTTAATCAAAAGCTTTAGAAAAAGTTTTATGCTTAAGTCTATTTTTAGATTGTTTAAAAAAAGAAATGGTTATTAGCACATTATTCAAAAGCGTGCTCCATAGTTTTAGACCTATAGATTTTTGTTTGAATGTAATTGTTTATTGAAAAACGTGTTGGGTATAAATCTATTTTTCCGAAAATTGAGTTAAATATGGATGCCGTTTTTCTACCAACTTTGAACATAAGAATAAGAATATAATAAAAGTTAAGTTAATAATACTTTTTATTAAGTAAATAATAAAGTTAAAAATACGTTAAGAATATTAAACTTAATAAATAGCAATTTAGTGTGTGAGAGGCGATCTATATACATTTAAAATAAAAAGCATAAAACAACAGCTGCGTACAAACTAAATTTTTCTTCGTAATATTTTGACCTATTTTGCATAGATCGTCATCAGACTCTTATATTTGGTTGATTAAGATGCATCCCGTTTATCTTTTAAATAGTTTTTTTGATGTTCAATGCATCTCGTTAAAACATACTTTTTTGTTTCGTCTATGTATATACCGCCACAAGGTCATGGGAGTTGCTATTGGGAATTATTTGTGACTTGTTGTTGAATAAGATATTTTTTAACGTAGGTAGTGTAATAAAAATTATTCTTACGTTGTAAAGTTTAAGTTCTTTTCTAAGTTCTTGGGAGCTATTGAATCTTAACTGTATATTTACTTGTTTCTGTTTAATTATAATTTATATCAGTAAGGTTATTTCTTTTCTGAATATAGTTTTTGGCTGTTGTTTCAAGCTTTAATCTATCGTGTCCATTTTATGCAAACATGTTTACTAAAAACTGCGTTCATGGTTAAGATACTTTGTGGAACAAATTTTAATGGCACGAGATACAAAACCTTTAAAAAACACTCATAACTATTTTTTGGACTAACGTTTGATGTTGGTTTTATTTTTATATTAGTAATAGCCGACTTTCGGTGGATTTTAAAGCCATAGTATGAGTTATTAGTGTTGGTTACAGTTATATCCAACAAGTTTAATTTTTTTTTACTATTTTCTTTTTCTCAAGTATATTTTGTTGGATCTTATTTGTTTAATAATTCCAGAAACTCACCATGATTTTGTATTGAGTCGAATCTAGCATGACTGTCATCTACTTATCTTCTGTAAGTCTTCGGTGAAAATTGACCAACCTCAGCAGTAATAAGAGCATTTGTTTCCAAATACGGCAAAAATGTCTTAGCAATTACGGTCATTAAAGACAATCCTATACTCAACGCGGTTAATGCATGTACTGGAAAACACACGAATTTTGCGTTTTTATAATAAGGTTATGTTTCGCTGCATTTTTTTAACCCGAATAATTTTTAGAAAAAAAAGTTTTTTTTTCTCCTAGCGCTTTAGTTTGATTAATATCAAACAAAATTAAATTTTTTTTTAATTACTCAAGTTTAGATATAAAATTTTGCTTTAAAGTTGATGGACCATATCTTGGTATAAAATAGTGCTGCTCTCAATGAAGATAAAACATTAAACTGAGAAAACAACTTTTTCAAACAAGTTTTAAGTTATATGTTTAATTTCTAACCAGTCATATGTCTGCAAACATATTAAAGGTAAAAAAAAATTAGTTATTTCAAGTTTAAAATCTGTTTTTTCCATTTTATATGAAAGTTTTTATTAGTATGAGTGTGAAGAACACACAAATTGACATACGACTAGTTAGACTTTTAAAGTTAAACCTCTTAAGGTTTATTTAAAAGTCTAAGCTCAAAATTCAAACATTACTGTGATGTGAGCCATCCCTATTTTATAATGCCATAAAACTATTAAACTAAAATTCCGGTCTTTAAATTATCATAGATTAATGTATATTTTTTATTTGAATATACATATTTTTTATTTTTTTGTAGAAAATATATATACATATTTTCATACTCCATGGCAAAAGATATGTTAAGTTTTAAACAATATATATAGATATTGTTTAAACTTAACATATCTTTTAAAACTTAACATATCATATTGTTTAAAAACAAATGTTGCAGACCAAAAAAAAAATATGTTTGTTATCACCGAGAACAAACAAGACAAAAAAGTTTGAGAACTTGCATTAACGGCGTTGAGTAGGTCTGAATTCGGTATAGATCTTATATCGTTTTTGTATAAAAAATAATATTGGTTGAGGCAGAGTTCAATCATTTTCAGAGTTCGATCATTTTATGTATATCATAAAGCGTTAATTTGGTTCTTTTTTTAAGATTATAAATGTCGTTGTTTAAAATACCGATAATCACAGGAATCGCTCTGTCAATCGGAATGGAGGGATACAATGCCACCACATTAAAAGAGACCTGAATTTCACTAGTATCAACTAACCTAAATTTCGTTTCGTTGACAAACAAGGAGGAGTTTAATAATCTTGCTTTGTTTTTGTTTAAAGTTGGTTGTAAAATATATACCCCCCTGTTATATATACCCCCTCGTTATTCAAGTAATATAAAAACCGTTAAAAAAAAAATAATAATTAAACTTCAATGTAATGTGTTCTTGCGTCTTAAAAAAGAAAAATAAGGTTTCCGAAACGACGATGTGACGTAATCACCGTCGTCTTCATTCAAACCGCCTTCACCCGGAGAACACTAGTGAAACTGTATTTCCAAGGACTCTTTCACTTTTCTCTTAAAATAGTCTTCCTCTACTTTAACAGTGTTGTTATTAATCCAGCCAAAGGCACCATGGCAATTTCTGGAATGCCCCGCTACGGCCGAATTTTTCCATTTTCCCTCAAAAGTATGTTTTTGATGTTGGCAAATGCGAGTTGAAACCTTGAGTTTTGTTTCACCTACATAGAGCTTTCCACATGAACACTCCAGTTTGTAGACTCCTGGGTAAGAGTTGTTGGGAAGTCGAGGCTTGTTTTTTTGAGTTATTAATTGTTGAAGGTTTTTTGGTGATTTAAAAACTGGAGTATAGCCTACACTTTTAAATATCTGTTTTAATTGATTACTTAATTTTGGTACCCATGGTAGAGAAATATAATTTGGTTCTAGTTTTTTTGATATTATTGTTGTTGTTTTATTGATTATTTTTATTATTTTGCTTATTGTTTTTTATTTTTTTGACAATGTTTTGAAGTATTTTTTTATTATAACCATTTTCTGTAAACATTTCTGTTAGAAACTTTAACTCATGATTTATGTGTTCTTTACTGCATAATGCAAAAGCTCTTTGGATAAAACCTTTAAATACACCATAAATTATTTTTGGATCGTAACAAGAATGCTGCTTTATTTGCACATTAGTTATTGCATCTTTGCGATAGATATTAAAAAGATATGTTCCGGATTTTTATTTGTTATTGAGAGATCGAGAAAATTTATTGTGTGTGAATCACTTTCTTTTTCAATCGTATATTTGATATTTGTGTGTTGATTATTTAACAAGTCAAGAAAACGTTTTGATTCTGCCTCATTTATAAAACGGGAATGGATATCATCTACATACCTTTTAAATGATTTTACACATATTGGTGGTGTAAGATATTGTGCCTGTAGTAACGCTTTTTCTTCATAATGTTGTAGAAAACTCATTACTACCATTAATGATAAACCTATAGGACCAGCATCTTCCAATGTGTGTATGTTGCTTTCATGTAAAAAATAACAATTTGACAAACACAAATCTAAAAGTATTTTTATTTCTGAAAAAGATAATTTTGATTTGGTAGTTGATTGGCATTGGGTAGTTATTAGTTGGTTTGTGTGCTTTGATGACACCATATATTCGTGGAGGAGTGGCGTCGCTTGGATAAATTGATCTATATTCATTTTTTGTAAACTTTGTTTTCAGATTTTGTAAAGAATTCTGAACTTTGCGAAGGAGTTTTTGAGTTGGATCATAGTTTATGATTTTAGATTTTCCGAGTTGTTCTTCAATTTTTTTAAGAGCATCGGTTTTATTAATTCGAACAAAGCCTGATCCTTTATCGAACGGATAAATACTAATTGTGTTGCTAGACTTAAGTTCTTTGAGAGCTTTAAACTGATTCTTATCTAAATTTGTAGAAACCGGTTTATGAATTTTCAAAACTCGAAGTACATCTTGTCTAAGTTTATTTTCATCAGTATTTTTGTTTGAATACTTTAACTTTAAAGCTGCCGTTTCAGTTATACTTATTATATCCATATATGGAACTTTACTCGGAATAGGAACAAAGGTCCTAAATCTAGTAATTTTTTGTGATGTGTTGGGATATTATCAGCACATAAATTAAGTATTACCTCTTTTATAAACTTGTACTTTCTTTGGTTATCATTATCTTTATATCTACTTTCCTTGATTAATAAATCAAATTTGTTTTTTAGTTTATTTCTCGATCGCAAAAACATATATTCGTAGGACTTATCTGTAATGTTTGTAATTTTTTAAAAATCTTCATTATTTACACATGATTTTATAAATTCTTCTAATTTTTTGATTGAAATTATGTTGTTGAAATATCTTTTTTTTTCTATCTTTCGGGTATGTAGAAGTAGATCTTTTTTAACTTTTATCATTAAGCATTTACTAAATTTACTGTTCAGTGGATTTTTTATACGAAGAAATCTTGGTATGATGCAATGTTAAACACATCTTTGAAGAAATATCCATTGATTTTTTGATTTTGCTGCGTTTTTCTTTGCGTTATTTAATGCGTTGATGTTATGATATAATCCAATACTATAATTGGCAACAATATAACTTTTAAAAGTTAACATCTTAGATAAGCTTTTGTAAAATTTAATTAAGTTGAAACATCTGGTATAGTATGTAAACTTATCCTCTTTCTTATAATAAATTACAATATTTCTCAGGATTATATATACCCTCGTTATTCAAGCAATATAAAAAACCGTTAAAAAAAAATTCAAAAAATATTTTTCTTTTTTAAGACGCAAGAACACATTACATTGAAGTTTTATTATTTTATTATTTGTTTTTTTTTTTTTACGGTTTCTTATATTACTTGAATAACGAGGGTATATATAACCCCTAGAAGTATTGTAATTTATTATAAGAAAGAGGATAAGTTTACATACTATACCAGATGTTTCAACTTAATTAAATTTTATAAAAACTTATCTAAGATGTTAACTTTTAAAAATAACAACGTAAATACAAAACTAGCAAATATTATTTAATTCCGTTTTTTTGTGGATAATTTTGGATAACGGAAAGAATTATCCAATGCAGCTAATTTTTTCTAAGATAGGTACCCCACCATATAAATATATAATATGTGTAAATTTGGATATATAAAAATATGTGTAAATTTGGATCGCAATCTGTGCAAATGTGTGTAAATATGTATTAATTAAATGTGTGTAAAATACCATCGTTATCACCAAATTCTATCATTCACTAATATTCGTGGTCTTTAACGTAAATTTTCATCTGTTGAGTCTTCTCTCTTGCAAGGTTTACCATACCTACTTAGACTTTGTGAGACTAATTTAAGTTCAGCTGTCTCACCTTGTGATCTTAGAGTTGATGGTTAACTTCCTTTAATTCGTAAAGACTCCAATAGTCACATATTTGTCCTGGGCATTTATATTTTGCAAAAATTCACCCATTTGTTGGGTTTTAATCCACAGAATCCACGGTTTCTCCACATTTACCCTTAGGTGCTTCTTACCATGGTTTGATCTTTCTAAAACTATTATCTCATTCTTTTTTATTATCAGATTCCACTTATCATCGTGTCTCTTACAACTACCTAAAGCTGACTAAGACTATTTCCTTGATTTTCTTCATGATGGCCCTTGGGTAGAAATTTTTCGTCTTCCTGTTGATAAATGTTCTTCTTATGTAACTTCTTGGATACAAGCTGGCATAGATTCTTTTATTACCTCTTAACAGTTTCAAGTCAAGCCTCACTCTTCTCCATGATTTTCCTCTCATTGAGCAGTCGCAATTTCTAATCGTAACCATTACTTCTATATCTATCACTAAAACAGTTTTCCAGAAAACAGACAGCTGTTTACTATTGCTGGAAACCATTGTAAAAAGCAGGGGCGGATACGGGTCATTGTCCTAGGAGGAAGGGGGGGAGGTTAATTTGACCAACAACAAAAAAAATCCTTTCTTTTTTCTTCAGATAAACCACTGTTTTATTTGATTATTTAGAATGTTTTTAGAAAAGTTTGCTAATAAATACATTGAATGTATCTGTACCTTAATATCTTGAAAAATCAAATGTTGTAATTAAATATTTAGTCTGTAATAAGGGACCACAATTTTTGTCACGATAACCCATTTAAAAATTGAGACCCCTAAAATTATAGTGAACAGACTGGAGTCTTGTCTGCCTGTAGGTAAATCTGGCCCTGTCTGCAATGTGCAACAGAAGACAAAATAATATCTTTAGTATATTCCTTTTTTTTATAGAGAATTTTATAAATTTGACAAACTACAATATAAAATTGAGCTTTTTAGTTTTCAAAAATGCAAAACTATCAAAAATCTTTTTGACATTTATGATGCAATCTCTATGAACATGCACCATAGCTAAGCCATTTAATTGTTCTTGTCCTATATTGGATTTTAACCAAGTTTTATATCTTTTTAAATCGAGACACTCCGTTCTCCCAAAGCCACGCTAACAGGAAGGGTGCAAAGCTATTGCAAAATACATTTAATCAAAGGGAAGACATTACCGTCACATTGCTTGTATGCTTCCAGCGCACATTCAGGTAGATCTTGTTGCTTTTTGGTTGCGTCTTTCCATTTAAAGTTCCTAAAAATTTAAATTCTGAAAAAACTTTCATTAATTGGACATTCTTATCAACAGCATTTATGTTGGGCAGCTCTTTCTTAAAACTCAGTGTATTACTTATGGATGCTGTTAACTATGTATTTGTTTTGTTTAATAAATTTCTAGGTGCTGCTACATTTAATTCAAAAGAGTTCAAGGTTTTATCAGAAAGTCTGAACTGTAAATCTAGAAGTTTGCTATCAAGTAACGGTAAATAAAAATTGATTCTATAGTAAGTCAGAGGATAATTGGTATTAAAGTTTACGCAATAAGTTGTTTTCCTGTAGTTCGTTGAATCTTGATTTCTGAACCTAAGTCTTATAGTAACTTTGATGCAGTCATAAATGTTAAAGTTTTCTTCATTCTGTTGTCTTTTATTTTATACCTTTATGGTATGTTTAGGAATAGTTTTGACATATACCTTGTCCAGTAACTTTATTTTGAAGAGCCTCACTTAAAGAGACTATGGTATTTAACACATTAGATAATGAACAAAGTGTTATTACAAATAAGGGCTCAGATATTGCATCTTTTAGTAACGCAACCTTTTTTGAAGAATCCTGTTCATTCCACTGAGATATCAAATCAAGTGTTTCTACTATATTTATTAAACAAGGTCTAAAACTTAACACAGATTCATGCCATTCAATCTGCCTCGTTTCGCATAAGCTTGTAAGCATTCCCTTAATTATATATTTAAGAACGTTACTTCACTTCGGCGAAGCTTTAAAAAATGATATTACTTCTTTCATGGTGTCAATTGTATTTCTTACGGCTTGCATAGACGAACATTTGGAAATTGATAAGTTTAAAGCATGGTTGTAAAGTGGACTTTTTATTGTGTTTGGTAGAATATTCTGTAATTTCTTGACTGCTCTATTGATTTCACCTAACATTAGGCTGCACCCATCAGTATCTATACCAACACAATCCTTTAAAGTGAACCCAAACTTTGTCAATGTGTTTGCAACTGTGTTTGCTAGCAATTCTCCAGTTAATACAGTTTCATAAGTAAAATCAGAATAATCTTCAGTATTGGAGTTTACAAAACCAATAAAATCTTCACAGATTTTACAGGTATTAACATCAGTATATCTTAATACGACTGTCATTTGAGAATTATGACTGGTTAACGTTGTTTCATCAAATACAACGCTGTAAGATTTTCCTTTAAAAAACCTTGTTTTAATTAAGTCCTGAATTTGTTGAGCGTATAATTCAATTATTTCATTTTGAATACTTTTACTTATATATGTTGCTTTAGAATTATAATTATTTAAACGGTTGTTTAGAATATTGTCCCCAGCGCTCACTCGAATGCTAAGCAATTCCCGAAGATTGCTATCATTATTTACTGAAGAGTTTTGATTAATTTCAAAGATCTGCCCATCATTGCGATGGCCTCGCAGAGAAATAAATATTCTAATTTCAATTATAGGCTTTAATCGCTCTCGATTTTCTTTAGCCTTTTTAAGTCTTCCTTTGTTAACTAAATTTCGTTCATCGTACCAACATCGCAACTTTGTGATATGCATTGCAATCATGTAATTGTAAGTCTCCATCCTTACTCAAAATCTTTGAATAACTTTTAAAAGGTAAAGTAACAAGCTTGAGTAATTGCACTTGATTGTGTATTCTCCCAACTTTTTCAAAAAGAAAGCTGTACTTACAAAAAATTCCATAAAGGCATTCTGCAATCATATTCTACAGAAATTTATGTATATGTTTCTCGAACAAAAAGCAATTAACATTCATACCCTTCTTTAAATGCGCAAAATATGTATATTCAAAATTTGGAACAGGAAACTAATTGTATTTCAATATTTGGTATTTATCTTGTTTGGTTACCTGACGTTTTAAAAATTGCCCCAATGTCAAAGTATTCATCTAAAGAGCTTGTCCTCCTTACCCTGTTGGCCATAGTAGCTAATAAAAATAGTTTCATTTAAAATAGTAATAATCATTTGTCATTTATTTATTAATAATAGAAATAAACACACTTTTGTTTTCTAAATAAGAAACTAATTCATAAGAAATTCATTCAGTTACTATTTAAAAAAAAATTCTTCGTATCTTATTTAACCAGCTACGCATCTATTAGGCTGGCGCAGATGTATTTTTAATACATTTTTTCCAGTTTAGGGTGTTGAATGCTGGATCTTCTTGATTCAGTTCATGGGTTTTGCTTGTGTCTGTTTTTATGACTAGGCAACTCATTCTATTATCTCCTAATGAGGGTACACCTCTAAAACTCAGTTTTATGCTTATTCGGCTTATGGTTAGTCCGGTTTACCAGACTCTGTAGTAGCTCTCAGAGAGGTTGATTCCATCAACAGCTGAAAAATATTAATAGTGCTATGTTGCGCATGGATGGTGTCCCTGCTTGTACTTTTGGTGTATATTGCAGAGGCCACATTTGGAGCCCTTTGATACGGCTTAGGGTTTATTAATAGTAATGAGGCAAATGGTTGGGCTATTAGACAGTGTTTTAAGTACTATCTATGCTTTAAGTTAAGTTCTTTAACAAATTTAAAAATGAATAAAGGCCAAAAACTATAAAACACAAAAATCCATCATCATCACCAAGTTCTCTTAACCTATCATTCAATAATATTTGTGGTCTTTGAAGTAACTTTTCTTCTGTTGAGTCTTATTTCCTGCAAAGTTCACCAGACTTACATGCTCTTTGTGTCACTAATTTGAGTTCTGCTGTATCATCTTCCGATCTTAGTGTTGATAGTTATCTTCCTTCGTAAAGACTCCAATAGTCACATGCTTGGTCTGGGCATTTACATTTGTAAGAACTCACCAATTTGTCGTGAAACTAGGTTTGAGTCCATAGACTTTTCTTTTATGTGATTTTATTTACCACTTCACTCTATTGCCTTTCTCTTTGTTCTATATCACTCTCCTTTATTTCAAGACTGCACTCTTTTTGATGTTATTTTTGATCATATTGACTAACATGTTCCTTTCTCAATCCCTAACTCAAATAGTCAACTGTCCAACTTGCTTTCTAGACAACCCAAATCATTTACCTTCTCTACTCGACTTATGCCTTGTTTCTGATCCTAGTCAGTGCTCAGTTTCTCCACATTCACTCTTAGGTGTTTCTAATCACAGTTTGATCTCTCTAAAACTATTATTTCATTCTTCTTCATTATTTGAATCCCCCTATCATTGTACCTCTTACAACTATCTTAAAGCTGGCTAGGATTCTTTCCATGATTTTCTTCGTGATGGCCATTGGGTAGAAATCTTTCGTCTTCCTGTCAACAAATGTGCTTCTTACTTAACTTCGTGGATTCAGGCTGGCATGAAATCTTTTATTCCCTCTCGATAATTCCAGTTCAAGCCTCACTCTCCTTCATGGTTTTCCTCACAGTGTGCTGCTGCAATTGCCAATCGAAGCAATTACTTCCATATCTATCAGCAAAACAGTTCTCCTGGAAACAGACGTCTGTTTTTTACTGCTAGAATTCATTGTAAAAAGGTTTTGTCTAACGCCAAAGCCCTCTATTCTCAGGTCATGAAATCTCGTATTTCATCACAAAAATTAGGCTCTTTCTGACTTCTGGAGAATCTCTAATAGTATTAACAATAAGGGCAAATCTGTAATTCCACCTGTTTTGTATGGTTCAGACTTTGTTACCTCACCTAAAGACGAAGCTGAATTGTTTGTTAAGTTTTTATAATTATCATCTTTTGATTTCGCTAATTGCGTTCTACCTGATATAACCTTCAAGCAGGTTGATCCATTGCTTCGCATTTGCATCACTCCAGCTTCTGTATCTAAAGTGATTTCCTATTTAGACTCTTCTACAGCTTGTGGCCCGGACAACATATCTGTTATAGTCTTGCAGAAGTGTTCTCCGGAGCTGTCACCTATACTTTCTTAACTATTCAACAAGTGCTTATCAGCTTTTTTTTTTCAGCCTGCTGGAAAGCGGCATGTGTTACCCTTATCTTCTAAAACTCTGGAGAGCGATCTGATTTGTCTAACTACCGTCCCATTAGTCATCTTCCTATCATAAACAAGGTTTTTGAATTTTTAATTAAGAAACACTTAATTTCTCATCATGAATCTAATAACTTAGTTTCTGATCATCAATATCGATTTTGATCTTCTCGTTCTACAGCTGATTTGCTAACAGTAATAACCGATAGGTTTTATCGTGCATTAGATTAAGTTGGAGAGGTTAAGGCCATCGCTCTTGATATTTCTAAAGCTTTTGATAAAGTTTGGCATGATGGTCTTCTCAATAAGCTTTCTTCTTACGGTG
This sequence comes from Hydra vulgaris, assembly GCF_038396675.1. NCBI lineage: Eukaryota > Metazoa > Cnidaria > Hydrozoa > Anthoathecata > Hydridae > Hydra > Hydra vulgaris. Next base: position 82,287,869 of record NC_088931.1, read on the forward strand.
TATCTGATAATAACTTTAGGATTATTGAATCCTTCTTTTCCAATCGTAGTATTAAAGTTGTCCTTGATGGACAGCACTCTACTTTTCATTCTGTAACTTCGGTGGTTCCTCAAGGTTCTATTCTTGGCCCTATACTCTTTTTAACTTACATTAGGGATCTTCCAGATATTCTCACATCTAAGGTGGCATTGTTTGCTGATGATACCACTATTTATTCTTGTCGTGATAAGAAGCCAACACTCTCTGATTGCTTGGAGGGGGCATCTGAGCTTGAAAAGGATCTCACCTCTGCTACAGCATGGGGCTCACAGTGGCTGGTGAACTTCAATACAGATAAAACTCAATTTTTTCCAGCCAACCGTTATCGCTGTAATTTAGATCTTTCTATAATTATGAACGGTGATGTATTCGATGAGTCATCTACTCTTCATTTTCCAGGATTAACTCTTACTCCCAATATTTCTTGGAAACCATATATCAAATCTGTTGCAAAATTTGTACAGGTTATATGCATAGATTGCTAAGGTTGCATCTCTTTATTGAGATCGACACTTTCTTACTTCGGATTCTATTCTCTATCTCTATAAATCTCAAATCTGGCCTTGTATGGATTACTGTTGCCATATCTGGGACGCATCTTCTAATGGTGCCCTTTCTCTTTTAGACAAGGTGCAAAAACTCATTGTAAACATAGTTGGACTTGGTCTTGCAGCCAACCTCCAACTATTATCACAACTATTATCGTAATGTTGCTTCTCTTTCTCTTTTCTACAAATACTATAATGGGCACTAAATTTCTACAAATACTATAATGGGCACTAAATTTCTACAAATACTATAATTTCTACAAATACTATAAATACTACAAATACAATAATGGGCACTGCTCTAAAGAGCTAGTGTCACTTAAGCCTACTAAAATTCATTCTCGTGTTACTCTACAAATTAGAAAAAAAAAATACAAATACTCATCATTCAATTAAGTCTCATCCTTTTTTTGTGACTGTTTCTAAGTGCTCCAAAAACTCTTACTCGTCTAGTTTTTTTCCTCAAACATCAGTTCTTTGGAATCCGCTTCCTTCATCTTTCTTTTCTGATTCATATAATTTGCAATCCTTTAAGTCGTCTGTCAATCGTTATCTTGCTCTACAATCTTCATCTTTTCTCTTCCAATAACTTCCAACTTTAATTAGTGGTTGCTTGCAGCCTTGTTGGAAGCGAAGATTAAAAAAAAAAATGAAAATACAGCTTGAAGTGTATTTAAAAGTAATTGAATAAATTGAATTGAATAAGTTGAAGAGTTACAACTTCAATTGTTGAAAAAGAAATTTTAACTACCAAATACGGCATCGCGTATATAAATTATACTATATTATCGCATTATAAATTATACATTTTAAAGTAAATTAAAAAAAAAACATTTACCATTAAAACTAAATCTATATTTTTAATTTTTTTTCGAAAGTTTTTAATAACGGTTTAAAAAGTTTTTCAAAATAGAATAGTAGTATTTTTATTGTTTTTATTGTTATTTAATTATATAATAGAATTAATGATGATAACGTTAAAACGTTTAGAAACTTTCACCGTTTTTCTTCGATATCGTAAAAAAGTCGAAAATGCAACGATAGATTTTTTTTGTAATGCCATAGTTTTAGTTTTTTCAACAAAAAAATGTAAATAGTTAACAGCAGAATAATTTTTTGTTTTTTGTTATTTTTTTTATAATCTTTTATCTTCTTTTTTGAAGTTTGACATTTCTTAGGGGCTGGTGGGGGTAGATCCTAATCCCCCCCCCTTACCCCACCCCCACCTCCATGTTTTGAAACTTAATTTTTGTCTCTTAGCTCCAAATTGACTTACTCTTAATGATTGTGTCTTCTTAATGCTTAATACAGTAAGTTGAAGTGTTTTGAGGAACACCAAACTTTTTTGGCTACATTATAATGTAGCCAAAAAAGTTTGGTGTCAAATCTTCGGGTGCAATCGACCATACTTTTTTACTAAACTCTCTTTGTTTCACTCAAATTTTATAGTGAAAATTGAGCAAAAATGTCAAATTATCAATCAAAGATATCTTGCTTTATAAAAATATCTTGCTTTTAAAGATTGGAAAAAGGTCAACCTATAAATAATTATTTATACAAGAATTTAATTTGGTTAAAATACTATTTTATACCAAATTAAATTCTTTATACTATTCTTATAATAATTCTTTAATATCTATTTATACCAAATTAAATTCTTGCCAAAGAAGCTGATTTAGGCGTCAATTTTTTTTATTTACCCAGAGAATGGGGCAACTGGATAAATAGATAAATCGTTTTTACATCAGTAGTTTCAACAAATTGTTATGGGTTATTACATGTTATTGCGCTTGAAGGTGTTGAGTAGCGTCCCTAAAAGATCCGTCTTAGGTCCAATTATATTCATCATTTTTGTAAATGAGATACCCGATATTGTTATTCACCCGTATAAAGTGTATGCTGATGACACGAAATTGCTGGCCCGTTTAGACCATTCATTAGCCTCACATAAACTTCAAAGTGATGTCAACAACATAGTCTAGTGGTATAAAATCTGGCATATTAAACTCAATATCGATAAATACTAGCTTATAACAATAATAACATCGAGATTGCATCACCTTTAGTCGAACATGATCTGGGCGTCATGATCACGCCAGATTTAAAATGGCATTATAATTCAGCCTATGCAATCAATAAAGCTAAGAGTGTTCGAGGCATGTCGTACCGTACATTCAGCCACATGACTCCACAACTTCTAAAAATTCTATACACAACGTCTGTACGCCCTCATTTTGAATTCGTTGTAACAGCCAGCAATCCATCGTTAAGAATCGATATTGATAAAATTAAGAAAGTACAAGACGAACTACCCGTTTGACACATTTATAACGTCGACTATCATACAAAAATCGTTTGAGTATACTAATTTTTTAATTGATTTAAACTATTGATTTAAATATATTACCTTGACTAAATATAGATACTAAAGAAATAAAATATTTACCTTCGCTAAATATAGATATTAAAGAAATAAAATATTTACCTTCGCTAAATATAGATATTAAAGAAATAAAATATTTACCTTCGTTAAATATAGATACTAAAGAAATAAAATATTTACTTTCGCTAAATATAGATACTAAAGAAATAAAATATTTACCTTCGCTAAATATAGATACTAAAGAAATAAAATATTTACTTTTGCTAAATATAAATACTAAAGAAATAGATAGAACCCAAGCAACTAAATTTCTACGGTTACTTATTGATGAGAACATCTCATGGAAATCATATATAGATATATTAAATACCAAAAAACATTGGTATCCTTTAGCTAAGCTTTATAAGTTTAGCTAAGTTCTATACTGTCTCCTGATAATTTAAAGTTCCTATACTTCTCGTTCATACAAAGCTACTACATATACCCTAATTTTGCATGGGCGAGTGCTCATAAATCCAAACTAACCACACTATATCGAAAACAAAAACATGCTGTAAGAATAGTTTTTAATAAGGATAGGCTCTCATATGCTGAGCCACTTTTAAAAAATTTGAAAGCATTTAAAGTAAATCAAATAAATATATTTCAAAATTTGTTATTCATGCTCAAATATAAACTTGGACTTGTTCCTTCTCACTTTTCAAAGAATTACTTCCAAAATAGCAAAAATAGATACCATACCAGAGAAACGGGAAACTTCAACGTACCTTTTAAAAAAAACTAATCTCTCGCGCTTTTCCATTTCGTACCGTGGTCCTTGCCTATATAACAAATTAATATCCAAAAATACTCAACTGGAAAAATCGAATAACTTGAATACTTTGAAAACGTTATTAAAAGATCTCGTTTTAAACACTAAACAATTTCAGCAAATTGATGGTTCGAGAAGTTATTCGAGAAATCAATAAATCATTTTTTTTCACCATCATCACTGACAGCACTACGTAGTGCTGTCCGAGATGATGGTGAAATATACTGATTTAGTGACTTTTCGAACCATCAGTTTGCGACACTCTTTAATAAATTTATTCTGTGATTTCCAGGATAAGTATTGAGCTTGCATGCATTTTTCTTCTTCATGGTGCTTAGCAATAAGACGCGTATGACTTTGAAACGTTTTGTTGCGGCGAGCAATTAATTTGAGCGTTCCAAGAAGTTTCAATTCCCATTTTTGAACAACTTTTGATTGGATCCTAATTGCAAACAAAAAATAATAAAAATAATAATCCATATTTATATCCAATTATAACTTATAGTTTTGATTTTTAAATTATAAATAAAATTATGCAAAATATAATTTAAAATTTAAAAACAATATTTTTACCTCTAGAAGCTAAATTTCTTGAGCTAGAAAAATTGTGACATCTTACTTTCCATCGCTTTGTTTCATCTCGAATTTTGTTTTATCTCCAAAAGAACTTAAAATACCATCAGTGCTCGAAGTGAGGCGGGATGCGGCGGGATGCCATCCCGTCACCTTTTTATAAAGTATAAACCATTACACCACTTTCTAACAAATTAATATCCAAAAATATTCAACTGGAAAAATCGAATAAAAACAACGTTGTCTAAATTAAATTGCACTGTTTTATGAAATTATCAACTAATAATATTTTATTTGATAGACTTAAACATATAAATTTTTCTTGTTCATATACAAAAATGTATAAAAAGAAAAATACTTTAGATAATCGAAAAACTTGATACAAATAAATTCTACAAATTTAAGAAAGTTAAATTTAAAAAAAAAATCCTTAAAAAAAATGCATAAGTAAGAAGTGCGGTAACTATAAATAAAACGGAAGTCTTTCTTCAATATTTTGTCTGCAAATTGGACACTGATTTACTTGCGTGCTGCATTCTTGACACAAACAATGTCCACACGGTTTACAAACTATTTTCTTCGGAAGATCCATACAAACATTACAACTTTGCTAAGTAACAAAAAAAATATGTAAATTGCTAAAACTATAAAACATTATAAATAGGTATACCAGATACGATATCCGGCCGGATATCCAATTTCAGTACACCTCTTAAAAATAAAATACTTATAATACAGGATAATTAAATAAATGCTTAAAACACAGCATAATTTACTATTCGGTATCTAGCCGGATATATCACATATCCGTTATAAGTTAGAAAAAGGGGCAAACAAAGGGGCTCAACAAAAAATTAAAGGGACAGAACAAATTTAGCAAAGCTTTAAGAAGTCTTTAAATGAACACATTTTACATCAAGATTTTCGGGGGTGGGGAATTGATTTTTTATGTAAAAATTTAATTTTGAGCACTTTAAATCAAAATAATTTACCGGCACGCTGCTAAATGGGCACTAACATGATCTTTTTTCAAGTCTTAGATACGACACTATCAACCTTTGTGCAAACTTCAAACTTAAGTATGTTTATGCTTGTACAGAATGAGAATGTTTTGCATCTAAAAAGCATGGTAAATAGAGCCTGGGAACAAAAATAACCTTAAGGCTTATCTCGACTACCTCCACCAAATAAAAGGGAAATAAATTATTTTAACGCTATCTTATACTTAAGTTAAGTTCATCGAGGTTTTAAATTTCATCAATTAATGTTCGAAAATTATGACCATGTTTTATTTTTTTACCCTATTTATTTTGGGGAGGGTAAAAACTTGATACGATCATAACTTTCCAACACTTTTTTTTAGGATTTAAAATATGACCAAAATTGAAAATTTAAACAATTTGTTTTACACAAACATTTATACCAAATAATCAAAACTTTTTTTCCTTTTTTAATGTTTAATTTTTTTTGCTTTTATTATATTTTATTTGAAGTTGCATATAAAATTTGTTCGTTTTGTTTTTTTCCTCTTTTGATATCTTGGCATAAATTTTTTTACTCAATAAATTTCTTGTCTTTGTTTAACATAAAAATCAACGTTTCAATAAAATTCATGAAAAAGGTGGTCCAAACATGAACATACTTGCTGTCTGGACCCCTCACCCCTACTTTACACATTTGCTTTCTTATCCTTACCCTTTTATACACACTTGGACACTTTTAGATTATGCTTACTCCCATACCTGCATACATACTTCATAAATGCCCTTTAATTCAAAATAATAAATTCAATGAAACAAAAAGTCTTAGAAAGTCAATAATACTATCAGAGAACAAAACAAATATAATTTTAACAAATAAGTAAATGCAAAGAGTCATTCTATTTTCTTCCCATTATGGTGAATAAACAAAAGGATTTCTCCAGTTTTTGGGCAACAACCTAGATCATTTTATCTCATAGATATTTCCATATTCTTAGAACAATCTTTTAGAAAAAAATGGGTGATATAGGAGTACATAGTTGTTTTGAAGCAACTATTTTTAAATGAGGAAATCGTTCTTCTTGCATCCAGGTCTTCACTAGACAGAATTTTCTGTCTACAAGTGGTTCAGAAAAAAACTTTTTTATTTCTTTTCTAATCAAAACCATTTGAGTTTTTCTCCAACTTTAATTTTTTGAAAGGTAATGTTTTATTTAATATAATATAAAGTTATATTTATAATTTCTTTGAAACATGCTCGAAGAGCGTCTTTTTCATTTTCAGTATTGATTGAAAAGTTTAGTTTTGATATTCATAACAAACAAGAGTTTTTATTAACTAGTACTTAGCCTGTTTTTTGATATCATCTTCAAAGAAAGAAAACTTATTGGATCAATTGAAGAAACTATGACATAGTACCTATTTTTCAAAAGGTTCAAAGACTTAACATCACTTGTTTCAGCGAAAAACCCACTTTTTGAAGAAGCTGTAAGGTGATTCTTTGTTTTTTGAATACTTAAATCAACTTGATATTTTGACATGAACTTCTTCAATGAAATCTTCGTACATATTCGGAATTACAGAAGACAAAATTGTTATTTCTAAACTCATTTTCTAAGTTAATTGGAATAAAGGCTTTAACAGTTTATTTATGTTTAACATTAATGTCCATTCTTATATAATATATATTATAATATATAATATATACTATAATCTCTGATGGTAGAAAAGACTCTACAAAAACTGGTGTATATGGTGAGGATGGCAAATATCACCAAAGGGAGATCAAAGAAGATCATTATTGTTTCTGTTCTGAGCCTGGTGGAAGATATTTATTTCACATTGTAAATAACTCAGAGGAGAGAGAAGGTTGAACACCTGCGGAACATATTGTTGAACAACTATATGATTGAATAACAAGAGTTGGGTTGATAATCAATTATTTGCAATTGGAGCAGAGTCAACCAGCCTTAATACAGGTTTCATTTTTAGTTAATTATTATGTAAAACTTATATATTTACAAAAATATAAATTTACATTTCAAATTGTAATACTTTATGGACAATAATTTATTTATTTTATGGACAATTAATTATTTTATGGACATTAATACTTTATGGACAATAATTTATTTATTTTAGATAAAAAATAACATTTATTTATTTTAGATAAAAAATAACATTTATTTATTTTAGATAAATGTCATAACCTTTAACAGCTAGCTTTGAATAAAAACCAGGAAAAGAAATTGTGCAGGATATTGTATTACTGTATGCTTGCTCATCTGCCTAGAAGGCACATAGTGAATGCATTCTTTAGACAATGTTGTGTAGTTCAGATAAAAAAGGAGATTTGCAGTGCGGAAAATCATTGATATAAGAAAAAATAAAGACATAGGTGACAGAAAATGTTGAATAGGAAAAGAATCAATGATAAATATTAAAGCAAGCAATCTGATAGATTTTATTGATTGGGAAACAGCAGAGATCAGTGAACCAGATCTTACTTGTTATTTAATTAAGCAAGACATAATACAATTTATTGACAATTCAATTATTGTACCAAACATTCCTGTTCACAGTCAATCTATTAAACGCATTGTGAAAGAGGTCACCAGGACTTCAATGTCAGTTTATGGGTTTGAAAGAAGAGCTGGCTTTATAATGGCTAAATGACGCATAGAGAACTGATGCCTAAGTACCATTCAAGGAAAAACTTGCTGAAAATGCTCTAATCACTAAGAGATGTGACAACATATTTTAAACACTTTAAAATATATAGTAGTTAATGATTCCAAGGCAATAATAACTATATAATAATAATAATAATAATTACTTTTAAATGTTATAGAGTAACTTGAGTTAAGGATTTAATTAAAGGGACCTTAAACCTTTAAGACATGTTGTGTTTATATTAAAGAGAATGATAAAAAAAAAAAACATTTGAGCTAAATTTTTTTGATTGAAAAAAAAGCATACCAAGCAAAATGCATACCAAGAAAAACCAACTTTTTTGTTTTAGTCAAAGCTCCCCTTCTCTGTTTTGTTGTAGGCAAAATAGTCTTCATAATATATGCTGCAATCTACAGAATTGATCATTTGTTCAAGCGTGTTTTATTCCTACGAGTTTTAGTACATGACACCATTAATTTTTTTGTTTGTTTACGTAATCAATCTTTTAATCATTCTCTTTAATATGAACACAAAATGTCTAGGAAGTTTGGGATTATTTTATTTTGTAGAATTAATTTGATTTTATAGAATTTTTTTGATTGGAATAGTATTAAAGCAGTTCGCAAAAGCATATGCAAACAATTTATTTATGATTAAACCAATATTTTTAAGTGCAAAAGTACCTGACTAAACATTAAAAGTGAAAATAAAGAAAATCAGTTCTCAGTATCATATGGTCAAATACATAAGAAAAATGGCCAGTCGAACCTAAATTCAAAATTTATATAATAATGGTAATAAATGGCTGTTGGCTTGATGATTTAGTTGATAAAATTAAAACCACTTAAGTCAAAAGGAATTAAAATAAATGCAACAATTAAATTTTTTACCAATCAGTAATTTTTTAAAAAATCACAAATATGCAACTTCATTAATTTCAGAATTTTTCTTAATATTTTTCTTAATATTTTTCTTAATATTTTATCTTAATATTTTTTCTTAAACTTTTTTCTATTTTTTAATATTTTTATTATTATTTTACTTCATTTTATTACTTTTTTCATTTTTTTTTGTTGGTATTATTAACTGATTCTTTTTGAAGATAGGCGCAGTGAGTGACATTCTTTTTTGTTGGTATTATTAACTGATTCTTTTTGAAGATAGGCGCAGTGAGTGACATTCTTTTTTGTTGGTATTATTAACTGATTCTTTTTGAAGATAGGCGCAGTGAGTGACATTCTTTTTTGTTGGTATTATTAACTGATTCTTTTTGAAGATAGGCACAGTGAGTGACATTCTTTTTTGTTGGTATTATTAACTGATTCTTTTTGAAGATAGGCGCAGTGAGTGACATTCTTTTTTGTTGGTATTATTAACTGATTCTTTTTGAAGATAGGCGCAGTGAGTGACATTCTTTTTTGTTGGTATTATTAACTGATTCTTTTTGAAGATAGGCGCAGTGAGTGACATTCTTTTTGTTGGTATTATTAACTGATTCTTTTTGAAGATAGGCGCAGTGAGTGACATTCTTTTTTGTTGGTATTATTAACTGATTCTTTTTGAAGATAGGCGCTTTGAGTGACATTCTTTTTTGTTGGTATTATTAACTGATTCTTTTTGAAGATAGGCGCAGTGAGTGACATTCTTTTTTGTTGGTATTATTAACTGATTCTTTTTGAAGATAGGCGCAGTGAGTGACATTCTTTTTGTTGGTATTATTAACTGATTCTTTTTGAAGATAGGCGCAGTGAGTGACATTCTTTTTTGTTGGTATTATTAACTGATTCTTTTTGAAGATAGGCGCTTTGAGTGACATTCTTTTTTGTTGGTATTATTAACTGATTCTTTTTGAAGATAGGCGCAGTGAGTGACATTCTTTTTTGTTGGTATTATTAACTGATTCTTTTTGAAGATAGGCGCAGTGAGTGACATTCTTTTTGTTGGTATTATTAACTGATTCTTTTTGAAGATAGGCGCAGTGAGTGACATTAGGGTATTCCAGAATTATGAAAAAAAAATTTAATTAACACCTCTCAAACTCTCAAATTTTTTTGTCTATACTAAGTAGAAAATAAATGTATGCTAAAAAATTATATTCAGACCATTTTAAGTGCTAACTGTGAAACTAAAAAATCTTCCTTTTTTTGAAAAATCAAAATCAAATGATAATTCTTTTATTAACTAATATATTAATAATTTATTATATATATTGATATACTAAATTTATTTATCAAGCCCATGTTTCGTTTGGGGCAGTTGTTAGTTACATTGTGTCTTTAAACAAAATTTTCAAAGTATATTCATGATTTAGTTTTCAAGAAGTTAGAATGAAAATGATTTTATTCTTTAACTTTATCTACAAATCCTAGACGAATAAATATAAGACAGCTGTCAGCAGTCTTATGAATTTATGAAGCTGTCTTATGAAATTAAAACTAGATTAAGTTTTTCCATATTAACTTTTTTCCTTCTGGAACTGGAAAAAAAACTGATGATTTTAAAGTCTAATACTGACAGTCATTTCCAAGTTAGAATCGATTAGGGAAAAGTCAACACTATTGATCTACCTTCATTCCTTGATTTATGTCTTGTCTCTGACCTTAACTTGTGTCCAGTCCTTGTTCTCCTTTAAAAGATTCAGATCATGCTATGAACTAAAACTTTTATCTTATACTTCTTCTGCATCAGATTCTAAAGACTATTCAAAAATATTTAACAATGTACTTAACAATGTACTTAACAATGTACTTAATAAAGACAAGTTTAACATTTAACACAAAGTCTTTGAGTAGCTTTTAATATTCAGGTCAAATTTAACAACTTTCTTTTCAATAACCAATATGGATTATAATGTAAGACTTTCCTATTGATCATAGTCATTACCAAAATCGAAATTCACTAAAACAGATTTTTTATTTAGCAGTTCTTTTAGAAGTGGTTCCAACCTTTTATTTCTGCTTTAATTCCTAAAACCATTTCTTTTGACTCCTTTTAACCTTGGCATCTCACTGTAGGACAAAAACTCACACATTGAGGTGTAAGATTCTGTCATAAAAAAACTTTTAACATTATTTATTTCTTAAATGTCAATCAGAAAAAAAACATTTTTTTTTGCTAAAACATTTTTTACATTTTGGCTACTAATGTATATTTGAAGTTTAAATATGTATGAAATTTTGAACAAAAATATTTGGCTGTTGCTTTTACAGACCATCTAAGCAATTAAAGTCGCTGATAACAATTCCAGTTGTTAGTTTCAAGTTGCTGCAATTAATGCAGTTTACATACCCGGTCAATTGCTTGATAATAAATTGGGCATGTGAATCAAAAATCTTTTTTAATAAAGATTACATGCCGCATTTTGTCACTTTCATGTTAATCTAAGTGTTGTTGAGCAACAGAAGATTGCTTAAGACTTTTTTTTTATCTAAGATGTTATCTTTTTTTCTTTTGTTTTTTTTCTTTTTTTCATCAGCTTGTTTTTTCTGATTTTGTCAGCTTATTTTTCTTTTAATTCTTTACTTTGTTTTTCATTCACTTCTGCTACTCAACTTGTCTTCTTGTTTTTGGATTTAAAAAAATGTACTACCTGGTTTTTTGAGAGCTTCTCAAAAAACCAGGTAGTACAAAATGTTAAGATTTGCAATGCATCAACTTTTAATGGTTTAAAGCAACAAATTGCACAGGGTGGCCAAAAACAAAAAAAACATTGACTTAAATTTAGATGCAAGGTAGATTAAAACCATACACTACAGATAAGAAAATTCAACTTGTTTCTCGGCGCAGCAGCCTTGTTCGTCAAGGTTTGTGTTTCGGAGTTATAGAGTTGAGAGAGGGTTATAACCACTATTAAGACACCTCCTCATCTGTAGTGGCCTTCTCGGCCTTGGGGAGGTAAATAACAACAACAACAACAACAAAAAAATCCCAAAAAGTCTCCTGTGATATGTAGCTCTAAATATTTTTCTATTCAAAGTTACAGATTTAGATTTAAAAAATTGTTTTTACAGGTATTTTTTTGTAGATACTTTCTTCTATGTTTAAATAATCAAATGAAGTGTGGGTTATTATATACTGTTGGAAAGCTAATTAAATCTAGTTTCTTATGGCAATTATAATTTTAATAAATTTTAAAAATCTGTCATTTTATAAAAAATATTAAAAATAATAACATAAGTCAAATTTAATGTAGCCTGAAAAATGAACCTTTTGAAACATTTTCATTATGCAAAAGATCAAAGATCAATATATGCCCTTAACTGACTGAAATAAAAAATGGATGCTTCTCTAGCTACTCTAAAAAAAGATCTGCAGGTTTGAAAATGTTTTATTATATTGAAAATGCAATTTGATACACTTTTAATGCATTAAATGATTTAAGAAATTAGGTAGAAAATTGGCTGGTAAATTAGGTATTTCATCTTCAAATAACCTCTTGAGACCATTCAAATACAATAATTGCTCTTCAAATACATTTTTTCTTTTATTCAACAACAGATAGTAATAATTCATAAAAGAGAGGCTTCACACTTTTTACAATTTGCTTCGTCAAAATACTTTTTAAATCTTGTCTTTATTAATTGTGCACACACATACAAAGTGCACACATACACTATGCACACACATAGCAAAATGCATCTAATATCTGAAAACAACCTCAAGACACAAATCAAATACAATTATTGCTCTTCAAATACCATTTGTTCTTTCTTAATTCACCAATAACACAAACTGGAATGTTGGTTAAATTCAACTGTGCTTCTTGTAACCTGTGCTTCTTAAAATGTTGGTTAAATTCAACTGTGCTTCTTGTAACCTGTGGTTCTTGAAATGTTGGTTTAATTCAACTGTGCTTCTTGTAACCTGTGCTTCTTGAAATGTGTTTCTTGTAACCTATGGTTCTTGAAACGTTGATTAAATTCACATTTATACTTGTATAACTACTTTTAAATATTTCAATAAAATTCTAGAAAATTCTGGAAGTTTCTTGAAAATTCTAAAAAAAATTTTAAAGCTCTGGAATCATCTGGACAATTCTAGCAATTCAAAATATTCTAGAAAAATGCTTGGCATTTATTACAAATCTAGAACTTTCTTGAAAAAAACATAGATTTCAAAATATTGTTGCCCTGGTCACATGAGCAAAGTTTTCATAAAACAACAGCTATTTTCCGTTTTTTTGTGGTTTAAAAAACTTTAGGAAAATACACTTTCAAGTTAATGACAAAACAAAAACAAAAAACTGTTTCGTAGTGTTATTACCTGCTCTTGTAATTCTTTGAGTTGTTTTTCCATTTCTTTTAACTTCATTGTATCAATTGGATCATTATCATCTAAGTAAGTTTACAATATACAATAAATTTATTTATACAACCAAAAAAATTATGGAACAGTCATTAAAACTAATTATTTACTAAATCATTAGACTAAAATGTTTTGGGAACTTAAACTATCGAAATAACAAGAAATTTTAAGTTTATATAAAAAACTTATGAATTAAAAAATTGTCTTGAAAAAAATAAATGTAAATCGAAGATTATACCCAGCTATAAACTGTACACCTTAGAGGTAGAACCTCTGTTTTTTTCCTGGTTGTCCTGCAAGCAACTGAAATACCGCATATGTCTTACTTGAGTTGTCTGCAATCATAATCAGTAGTTTGGTATTTTTAATTTTTTGGGTAATTTTTTATGGGTAAAAAAAGTGAAGTAAAAAATTTAAAATGACTGAATACTAAATTTTGACAAATAAGATTAATTGAATTAATTGTTTAACTAAATATAATTTATTAGTTTAAAAAAAGTGAAATTGAAGATTACGAAATAGCATAGAGCAAAAAATTTAAAAACCATAATTGACCATAAACTTTTCAGAAAAAGAATAATTTTCTGTCAATCTTCATTCGAATTTAAATTAGTCGTTTGTTTAAAATATGCTTGAAAAGTAATTCAATTTACTAATAACGGAATATAACTAAAAATCCGGATAAAGTTAAAGTTAATTTTGTGTTAAAATAAATATACATAATAATTAAAATATATTTGTTTAGCTCATATATTCTTTTTTTAGAAAAACATAAAAAGTATTTGAATCAATCATTTAAAAATGAAGGTGAACCAAAAAAGATGATGCAGCAGTGGAAACGTGTGTATGAGTTTTATTTGGAAAATATAAATCTCAGCAAAACATACACAGTAAAGCATTTTCTTGCTGAAAATATTCCGAGGACTGCCATTTATGAGATAATAAAACGTGCTGAAAACAAATTTGGACATGAAAGAAAGCCTGGAAGTGGTTGTATAGCCAAAAAAATGCCAAAAAGAAAGGTTTCTAAGCTTAAAACCATGTTTGACCATCAAGATGGTATTTCACAGAGGCAAATAGCTCGTAAATTTAGTGTGTTTTGCAACCATATGTTAATAAAATACTCAGAAATCAGTCTGCTATCAAATGTTATAAAAAGCAAAAGATTCCAAAGCGACATGAGCAAATGATGCTAAGACTTCAAACATACTGCAGTTGGCTTTACCAAAATTACCAAGACTTTGAATGGATTATTGACGATGAATCGTATTTTACTTTAAATCACAGTTCGATAAATGCTAGTTACTACTCCAGTATGTTTATTCCACCGAATGTAAAATACTTTATTCCACCGAATGTAAAATACAGCCAAAAAGAGAAGTTTCCAGAAATAATAATGGTCTGGATCGCTATTTTGGCCAAAGGTACCTCAAAACCATATTTTTGAGAATCTAGCAACGCTATCAACCAGTTTATTTACTTAAAGCATTGTGTTCAAAAGAGACTTATCCTGTTTATAGAAGAGCATCATTTAAATGATAATTTTGTGTTCTGGCCAGATCTTGCATCTGCTCATTATGCTAAAAGCGTAATGGAATATGTAAAGGCTAAAAATATTGAAATTGTACCAAAAAAAGATAATCTGCCAAATTTACCCGAATGCAGGCTCATTGAAAATTTTTAGTCAATATTGAAAGGTCTTGTGTATAAGAATAATTGGCAAGCAAGAAAACTTTCACAACTTAAAGAAAGAATTAAGTACTGGTTGACCAAAGTTGATCTTAATGTTATCCAAGAGACAGTTAGTCGCACCAAGAGTTTGATTGACCGTGTCAGACGAAATAGAGTGATTGAATCAAATTGAATATTATTTGAATAAATTAAAAAATTTTCTATAATATACTTTTTTTACTTTTATAAAACATTAAAAAACAAGGAAGTTATGATCCTTTAAACTTTGTCTGGATTTTTAGTTATCACCCGTTACTTATTATTTTAAAAGAAAATTTCCATGTGCCTAATTAATAATGTTTTTTATTACACTAACTTTGTTTGACAAAGTTGAAATAAAAATTTATTTTATTTCGACTTTGTCAAACAAATATAGTTTCAAATTTATTTATGATACCAACCATTTTTGAATTGAGAAAAAAACATGATTCAAAATGCGACTGTAGAGATTAAATTCTTTTTGATACATTCATATTTTGAATTAAAAAGAAAACAAATTTTAAAATGCAAAAACAATGTTTTGAAAAACAATATAATTGCACTTTGAAACATTTTAAAATTATGTGCATATCTAATTTAAGTTGGCTTCTTTTTATTAGGCTTGGTCAAATTATATAATGTACCGTAGTCTTTTGAGAAAAAGAGTTGTCTAGTGCTGCCAGACTGTAACTATACCACTCCTGTAAATTATAATTAAAAAAATTACTTTTCTTTCTAAAAATATCACCTGGGTCTATTGTAAAAGAGTTAAGTCAATCAATAAAAAAATTCTACTATGAATCCAATAAAAGATTTGTTTTTTCATTAAAAATTTAAACAACTCTATGTGTAGAAGTGGGAGTATAAATATATTTAGGTTTCTTTGGTTACTTTGCACTTCAAGCTGCAAAATCTGTAATCCTCAAACAAAATCTCTGAATAAAATGAATACTTAAGACACCCAGAATAAAATGAATACTTAGGACACCCAGAAAATAACATCTTCAGGAAAAAAAGCTTTTTAAAACTATAAATGTCATTTAGCCAGTGTTTTAAAGTATAGTTTAAAGTTATTATTTGCATAAAAAAAACTAACCTAATTTGATACATGTTCTAGAAAATCATTCTTAAAAAAAATGAAATGAGGTTTTCAATATCAACACTAAACCTTTAGATAAGCTAAACTTAAAAATGTTGGTAACCCTATTCCTAGTCCATAGCCAAATGCTACAATCTGCTGCAACAAAGTTGTTAAGAAACATAAAACATTCACCAAAAATTAATTTGCAACAGTTTAGAGCTGAGAAAGGAGCAGAACTGCTTAAATAATAAAACTTTACAAAAATGAACTAGCATAACTGAATATCATAGTACAAATGTTTATGTATGTTTATTTGAATTAATTTGTAAAATGTTTGTACTATGTATGTTCTAAAAACATACACAGTACAAACATTTCACAAATTAATTTTAAATAAACAAAACAAATGAACATTAAACAGTCATAAATATTAAAAAAGGAAACTAAACATTATTATGTAAATTAAACCACAGTTAGCTCAAACTACAAAAATTTAGCAAATTATAAGTAACAACAAAAAGTGTTTAAAAATTTTACCTTGGGAAAGAATAGTAATCTTCTCATTTATAACTTCTTTACAAATAGAACACTTTTTACTTTTGCGAGAACATCCTTAAACATAAAAAAATTTCTTAACAAATAGAACACTTTTTACTTTTGAAAGAACATCCTTAAACATAAAAAAAACTTCTTTACAAGTAGAACACTTTTTACTTTTGCAAGAACATCCTTAAACATAAAAAAACTTCTTAACAAATAGAACACTTTTTACTTATGCACGAACATCCTTAAACATAAAAAAACTTCTTTACAAATAGAACACTTCTAACTTATGCAAGAAAATCCTTAAAACATAAAAAAACTTCTTTACAAATAGAGCACTTTTTACTTTTGCAAGAACATCCTTAAACATAAAAAAACTTCTTAACAAATAGAACACTTTTTACTTTTGCAAGAACATCCTTAAACATAAAAAAATGAATAAGTAAATTTTAAAACTAAAGTTCACAAGAAATAGTATGCAACACAGAAAAAAAGTATAAAATAAATAATACATTTATATTTTTTTAAACATTAAAAAAAAATTAAATACATTACTTTACACTTTGTATAAAATAATTATAAAATATTTATTTTTTATATATGAAAATGTTACATTAATGTTACCATTGCATAAAGCCAGATGATTGCAGGGCTTAAAAAGTATGGCAGCAGCGTGATCATCACATAGGTCACACATTAGTTCACCTAACTTAAGAAAAAGAAAAATATTTTCCCTTTATTTATATTGTTTGGACAAAAACCTTAATATACTTTAAAATATTCTATTTAAAAAAATGTTTATTAACTTTTAATAAACACTAATAAATAAATATTTTTAAACATCAATAAAAGAAAAATATACTAATATAAAAACTTGAAAACTTTTTACTAACATAAAAACATTGAAGAATTCTTTCTTAACGAAAGAAAAGAACAATTATTTTATGAAAATTGAAGAACAGGCACATTAATTAATATTGAAGGATATATTTGTAATAACCATCAAAGAACACATGTATCCTGATTAAAGATTGATGAAACATAATGAACATTAAAAATACTTAACAAATATTGGAGAATTCATTCTTGAAAAATTTAAAAAGAATACATTTCTAATAAGCCAATTGCAATAATTCCATAAATTATTAATTGGAATAATTCTATCATTTAATAATTGGAATAATTTAGGAGTGCACATTCAGTCTTCTCAAAGAAACAGGTTTATCCATTGTTAGACATAAAGAAAATATATCATAAAGTAATGTTTGAAAAATAAAAAATTTTAATGTATTAAACATTAGTTGATGTAAATATCAGCCCCAGAGAGATTTCTAATAAAGGAGTTGTTGATATAGATGGAATAAGATAACCTGCTAAATACATGCAATTAAAATACCTTTTTTGTATCTTTTACATACTGTTTGCAAATTGTACAACTTTCATCAAAATGAGCACAACCAGCGCATCTTGCAAGATGATAACATGGCATTAAAATGATTTCAGGTTTTTCTAAGCATGCTTTACAATTATGTAGACCTCCATCTTCAGCACTAGAAAATTTAAGAATGCTGTAACAAACAAATGATTACATATGCTGCTCTACATATTTTATCTCATATATACATATGCTGCTATAGCTAAAGCTTACTAAAATACTAAAAGTTTTTGTTTTTTTTACATTATCTCTTTATAGTATTTCCAAACTTAATAGTTGTGTTAGTAGTAGTAGTAATGCCCTTTCGAGCGTGTTTGACACAGAACTGTTGGCAGTCATTAAAACCAAAATAGATTCACAGCACTTTTTTCATAAGAATATGTGAGCGAAAGTATATGCAAATATCTAACTTATGTAAACTTCAAATTAAAACATCAAGTTTTACAGTTTTACTTTTACTTGAAAACTGCGGCAGCATCTCCTTAATTTGGATTTATAGAATTTATTTACCATTTTATAAAGTTCTGATAGAAAGTTATAAATTTTCTATCAGAAATATATTTTTAACCAATTCACTTCCAAAAAGACAGAAAACATCTATTCACAAGTGCATGTGTACAGGTGACATTACAGGTACCACCAAATTTACAAGTGCATGTGTACAGGTGACATTACAGGTACCACCAAATTTACAAGTGCATGTGTACAGGTGACATTACAGGTACCACCAAATTTACAAGTGCATGTGTACAGGTGACATTACAGGTACCACCAAATTTACAAGTGCATGTGTACAGGTGACATTACAGGTACCACCAAATTTACAAGTGCATGTGTACAGGTGACATTACAGGTGTACAGGTGACATTACAGGTACCACCAAATTTTCAAAATGTTTGCTTTTGTACACTTTGCTGTAAATTTTTTTACCCTGTAAAAGCAAAAACTCATTCTGGAGATTTTATAAGTAACTTGAATGTTTTTAATATTTTACAGTGTATTCACAGTCTTAAGTTGACAAAAAAAATTTTCAAATTTCTCTCCACTTTAATACAGGTAAAAATAAATTTTGTTAAGTGTATTACATGCTTTACAAAGTATAAAAAAATTATTTTTTTTGACTGTATTCACTTCTCCAAGGCCAAGAGGGTCACTAAAGCTGAAGAAGGCCCTCATTTACTTTTGTTACAAAATTTTTACAACCCTCAGTTTCCACAATATTTACATCTTTTCTAAAAGAAAAAAAACTTCGTCCAACTTTCCCAGGAACCATGTGTAGTTGCATATTTTTGGATTATTGTATATTTTTTCTCAATACAGAGGAAAACAAGAAAATGAATTCCAATCTATTTGTAAAATATATTTGTATATCTTTTAATATAACAAATTTTTAATGCAAAAAATAATACTATTAATAAATAATGCTATTAATACTAATGACATTATATCAATATAAAATGACAGTGTTAATGACTTCTTATTCTTTTACACTAAAAACTTGTAATATTGGAAAGATAAATAAATAAATTGCATATTAGGTCTTTTTATTTTAGTTAAATTTATGACTTATAATCTGTTTTTTAAATTAAATTTGTAAGTTTAGATTAGATGATTTTGAAAATTTGATTTTTCCCAAAGTCGCCTTAAAATAAAACTCTTTTAAAATAAAAATAAAAATTTAATTTGAAAATTTTTCTAGCTTATTTTTCTATATTTCTCTTTCATTTTTATTTTAGACTAATTTATTTTTCAACAGATTTTCATATTCAACCGATTTTCAACCAACTCTAAGTGATATTCATTTTAACCTACTAGTCTGCATTTTTTAACATTTTTTCTTTGGATTTTTAAGGTGTTGTTTTCTGTTTAGGTAAATCAAATAGGCGAATCAAATTAAACTTTGATTCAAATCAACCAAAAAATGTACAAAACACATACTGGAAAAACTTAGATATTAAGTCAATTGAAAAAACAGTAGATTGAAAATACAGTAGGTTGAAAATTCAGTCGATCCAAATAGTTGGTTGGAAATTCAATCAAATAAAATCTCAGTATATTGAAAAATTAGCAGCTCATGTTTTAATTAGATGTAAGTAAAAAAAATCAAAAGTTTTCAATTGAAAATTAAATTTGCCAACAATTTAAGAAATTTCAATATTAGGTTAGGTTCAATATTAATTATAGGACACCAAAGCAATTTTATACACTTCCTGAGAAGACTTGTCATTAGAAAAAAAAAGTGAAAATCTCAAAAAATTTTTTGCTATTTATATATTCTTTTTAACTCTTTCAAAGATGCTAATAACTATTTTTAACTCTTTCAAAGATATCTAAAAAAAAAGTGCTAGGCTAGGTAACAATTTTGATATTATTTATATTATTGAAAATCTATTATCTAATAGCAGTATTAGAAGTCATTAATAAAAAGAGCATTGATCTTTATGGACAAGACACTTCATTACTTCTAGTAATTTCTGGGATACAACAAGAATCTATTCTTGGTCTGATATTGTTTTACCTCTTACCTCGTTGCTTTTGTTTTTTCTTTAAATATGAATGATTAATACATTTTGTTAGGAAGAAATTATATTAAGATATACCACTATATGTTAGCATTTTAAACATTTGATTTTTTTTAGAACTTATTTATAGCAAAGTAGTTGCAAATTTAAAAAGATTTTAAAAGATATTTAAACATGACTTACTTGAAATTTAAAATTTCTGCATTGTTACTTGCACTAAAAGCAGGGTGGATCGCCCTTTGTTTAATGTTGTCAGCATTAAATGAAGTAAACACTACAGGATTAAATATCCATCTAAAAACGAAATTCAATTAATCTCAATTTTACACTACTTTTAAAATTCTTACTCGGTGTAGTTAAGGCGATTTACAAATTATTTCAACTCTTTTATTTGAAATTACCATGATTTTATCAGCATACTACATCCAAATGAGAGCTTTAGATGTTATAACTTTTTTTTTTGTTTCAGGTTTTTTTAATATTTAAAGAAACTTTTCTTTTTTATAATAATTTTTAAAACCTTTTTACTATCCCTAATAGCGAATCTAAAGAACAACATTTTGGAGTCTTTAGATCACTTTCGCTCATCGGCATTAACATGAATTTAGTTAAAATGTTTTAAAAAAGTGCCTTAATTTACTATAGATCCTAGTTCTAATTGGTTCTGATGTATATTAACTATATATAGTTGTCAAAATACAACATTTCTATCAATTTATAAAATTACTAGAATTCAAAAAATACTAGAATTCCGACCAAGAAATAGCTCATAATTATGGAAAATTGCCAATAAACAATCAGAACAGATTATATTATTAAACTATGATGTTCATTTCACCTAAAAAACATATTTATTTAAAATCTTTTTCAAATTTGAACGAGCGATCATGATTTTAAGAAGATTTTTTTTTAAAAAAAGAATCTTTGGCCTGGGTTTTTTTGCTACAAACATTTATATTATGGTACCGCAAAATTTATCATTTTAATTTTTTTCATAATTTACAGACCTGATCATTTAACGGAAATATGTGGTAGTCAACAGAATATCATACAGACGCTATAATATTTTAAAATTGCCTTAACTACACCATGTACTTTTAAATGTCAAAAAAGTTTATAACCCCCTAATGACTTTTTAATAAAAATGAACTTTTTTCTGTTACTTTTAAATCTTTTACTCAAACTTATTTTTTTTTTTTTACATTTAAATATGTATTAAATAACATTTTTATTACAAATAAATTCATATTCTTATACTTAAAAAAGTAATTATCAAGTAAATCAGAAAAAGGTGGTCAAAAAACTGTATTCCCCCTCCCCCCCAAATCATTTTTTAACTTTTCTATTTAAGGGTTAGCAAAATTGCATTAATAAAATATAAACAAACAATTTCGATTGATTTAAGTTACTCAATTAGTTATTTATAATAAAAAGTTTTTTTATAAGTTCTTGTTAATAAGATCATGGCGAAAAGTGAACTTCAGAAATCAAAATAGCAAATGTTAAGTCTAATAGTATAGGAAACATCATTAGAAAATATTAAAAAAATGGCTACCATCAAAAATTTTAGTAAAAAAAGATGCGCAGTTAAAACTATTATTTGCATTGAATGAGAAATTATTCAGAAAGTTGAACAAAATCTGCACCTAAGCTTTAATCAATGGTGAATAATTTTAACAGCTCAGTAAAAAAATTGTTCTAAAATTTTGTAATAAAAATACTATTTAAAGAGCAAGAAAGAGTATTCAAAGACTTAGTGCTAACTTGAAAATATTTAATGCACACTTGAATAATATCAGAATAAAATCAATGGACTGTGATAAATTTATTTTTTTGGAAAGAGATATGAAAGATATAAAAAAAGAGTTTAAATTAATATGAACATTTAATCAACCAAAAGGTAAAAGCTGCTAATGATTCTAAAGAGATTGAAAGCTCAAATTGTAATAAAACTTTAACCAAGAAATGAAGAATCTCTGAAGAAAGGTCGAAATAACTTAAGGATTGAGAGAATTGCAAAAAGTCTAAACGAAATTTGGGATGAAACTGAATAAAAGTTTTGAAATTATTTAGCAAAATGTTAGGGGTCACTGGATTAGAAATTTAAAAGCGCAAGAAAACTAAAGATTCTCAATATTTATGTTAACAAAGATTTATTTCAAAAATGGCAAGCCTGCAAAAGAAGTTATTCACAGAAGAAAAAAACTAGACAATTTCACAGAGTCACACAATTTCACAATATTCACAGAAGACAAAAATTAGACAATATTCACAGAAGCAAAAGTTATTGGAAATAAACACATAACAAAGGATTTGAAACAAAAAGAAAGATCATGGTAATTCATAACCAAAGTATTTCTTACACTGATGATGAAAAAAAGTTAATTAATGAGCAAAAAAATATTGCAGAAAGTTAAATTTTATTTATAAATCTCAAAAAAGTCTTAGCAAACAAAATAACTCCAGAAAAAGTGGACTTGATGAGTTTGAGGTATCTCCTGATGAACTTTAGAATGAAATTTGAAAAGAAAATCCAATTAAAAATACAGGTCTCGATGATTTCAGCCATAAGGTTGTTAAAAAAGCTTTTGATTTTATTGAGCATCACTTACTTTTTATTTGTAATATTTCATTTAAACGTGTTCAATCTGTTGAAAGTAGCAAGAGTGGGTCAATATTTAAAGACAGTAATATTTAAACATTTTATAACTATAGACCTTTCTCCCCTATTTTTCAAAAATTCTAGAACAAATAATGCATAATATACTTTACAACTACTTTATAAATCATAAAATTCTTAATAATAACCAGTATGGATATAGAAATGGTCACTCGACAGAGATTACAGTAGTTAAATTAGTTAAGGAAATAGTTAAGGAAATTTTAAATGGGTTAGAATGCAACTACTATACTTTTGGAGTTTTTATTGACTTTAAATGCTTTAAGGGCTTTTAATCCTGTGGACCATGATATTCTTTTTAAAAACTTAGTTATGGAATAAATAATGATTTTAAATGGTTTTTTTCCTATCAAAATAATTGTAAACAAGGTTTATATTATAACTAAACCTGTACCAGACTTTTAAACATTACTTGCAGAATTGCCCAGGGATCTATTCTTGGCCCTTTTTAAAAGATCACTGGGAACCTCATACTGATGAATAACAATGTCATGGGAATTGATTTGGTCATAAACTATTCTTTGGGATACAAGAGATCTCTCTTGTAGATTCTCTACTAATAACGGCTTGTTAACACTGAATCCTTGTTCTATTGAAGATTGGCCGTGAGATAAAATAAAAATGATAACACAGACTTTCCACAATGTTGAATACTTTTGAGTTCTGTGCAAATAGACATCAAGAAATTTATCAACAGAATCAGTTAATTCCATAAAGGACTCAAATTTTTCTCTAAATTGAACACATTCTGCACCAACAAATTCATCATACTGTTATTTTACATCATCTGCATCACCAGTTGAATGCCATTTTAATGCACTTAATCTCTCAGCAAGACCCTTGAATTTCAGAGTGAATACTTCTTTGTTTTGAACCATTTCATTTGGGGACAAAGATGAAGCATTCTTCACTAAAGAATACTTTAATGGGCATCTTTCTTGTAATTTTTGAAATAACATAATGATAATCTGTCTACATTCTTTCTTAAACTCTAATTTCTCTTCTGGTTTACAATGATAGCATCTGTTTCAGTGCTGTTCCTACGTCAATTTAGTCTACTTCAATCTTTGTTAAACTAAATGCTGCTGCAGTTTCTTTTAAAAAGTTTAGTTTATGAATTATTTTCAGCAAATTTTTCTCAACATATTTTCTAAGCTGTTTGATAAAAATGCCACCATAAGTCTGTCTGTTTGAAATAGAACTAGGAATGCTTTTAATTTTTTAGCAAGATCTTTAAAAAACTGCATTTGCAAAGGTACAAACTTGTCAAGATGATCTATAAGAGCTTTATAAGTGATCTAAATGATCTAAAAGAGCTTTATAGGTGATAATTTTGGGACATCTGCTTTTGTACACTGATTCCCAATATTTTATAATTTTAACCATGTTCGGCCATACAACAATTCTTTTAGAAGCTACAGATTCATCTTCTACCCAGCGAGTGACACAATAACTGTAACATAATAATAAATAAATAATTAAAGCTAACTTACTCTTAATTTATTTGCATATATATGTGTGTGTATATATATATATACATATATATATATATATACATATATATATATATATATATATATATATATATACATATATATATATATATATATATATATATATATATATATATATATATATATATATATAATTTACTGCTGTCTGTAAGGCACCATGAACAATGTACAAACTGCAACTCCTCATATTAACTATACTACAATATTCTTTTTCCTGTCTATGTTTATCTAACATTTGCAGAACCTCCTAACTAACATTAGGACCATCCATTGATACTTGAATAAGTTTTCCAAGATCAAACACTTCTGTTGCTTCAATGAGTTTGTCAAATAAATTCTATGAATTAGGGCATCTGAGGAACTTTGAGTCAATATATCTAGCTTATAACACCAAAACTTAAATCCCAGTATCTAATTCCAAAATCCATTTGTTCATTTATGAAGATAACATTTATACTCTCATCATATGACAAAACAAAGATTGGTGATGCTCTGACATCAGAAAAAAGCTGGTCTCGATAATATGGTACTAATCCAAAATTAATAAGGTAAACACATTTTGTTTTGCTTAATGCAAACTTTGATGTTATTGTGCTGTCAGAGAATATGAATTTGAATATTTCATTTAAATTTTAAGCACAATCTTAAAGAAAAATGTGACATTACTACATTCAAGGTCCATATTATTTCTGTCATGGTAACTAGAGCTGAAGATTAAAGATCCTTAATAGTAGGCTGTGCTGATTTATAGCTTATATATTTTTTTGAATTAGGAAAACTTTTATGTTACTTTTATGTCGCTGATAGCTGCTTCGCTGCCAGATTATTTTATCTTGTAAAGAACACAGCCAATTAATTTCCTACAAGTTTTCAGGAACATTTATTTAAATAAAAGTAAAAAAACTTATAAACTACCAGTAAATAATATATCTGCTGCATTATGTATCTTTGCATTAAATTTATGCTTCTTACCAGTTGCATGAGAATCCAAGGCAGATACTTCCATGTTAGAAGTATCAATATCCATTCTGTACCAAATACATCTTGCTTTTTAAGAATTTGAAGTACAAAATTTTACCCAAGAAGAATATTTTTTGTTGTATAGAAATTCTGTTTCAAAATGACAGTTCTTTGTCTTAGGCATTATATTAGTTATATATTATAGTTTATAAATAGTGAGTAGATGTTATAGTAACAGTAAACAAATTTTTTTTTTTGCATTTCAGAAAATACATAAATTCAGTAGAAATCTATGCAATATTAATAATATTTCTGTAGAAGACAAAAACATGATAACAAAATATTGAACTAATTCAAAAAAAAGTTTTCCAGGATTTCCAGGATTTATTGCTAAAAGGGGTGTTTTTCCAGGACCTTTCAAATTCCAGAACATTTCCAGGTTTTCAAGGACCACTGGCCACCCTCTATCATCTAGTATTCTTAATTTTAATCTTTTGCTGAGACATATTAATGTTTGAGTGAATATAAGTATTTTAAAAGATCTTGCAGTCATTAAGACAAAAGAGAAATTGAAAACTTTATATTAGGACAATAATTATTCAAGATTTTTTGACTCACATTTTTTCTGATTCTTTAGAAAATTTTATTTTTATGTACAAAATTTTATTTTTATGTACGAAATTTTATTCTTATGTACAAAATTTTATTTGTATGTACAAAATTTTATTTGTATGATGTAAATTTAGGCATAAAAAAAATGCCTTTTATTGAAAAACCAATAGGGGTGAAATTTCTAAGTAACTGAGCAAACAAAAATAAAAATACCTGTTTCCACTTGGGTAGGAAACTTCTATATTATCATCTTCGTCATAACCTATGACAGTACCAACATTTTCTAATGCCTAAAAAAAATATTAAAAAAAAATAATCTCTTAATAGTTAAAAACAAATCTTTGTAAAAAAACACATAAAAAACCATGATACTTTTGTTTGCTTTATATCTAATAACTTAAACTATATTTTGCAACAAGAAAAACTTTTTTTTCTATTTGACAAGCGAATTGCAGAAGGTTATAAATTTTGGGATAAATAAAGGACACCTATTTATTTTCAAAGAAAAAGTAAATAAATGTTTTAAAATTTAATGATTTATACAGACAAAGAAAAGCAAATTTATTTTTTAATATTTTTTTTTAAATGTAATTCACTTCCCCAAAGCTGAGAGGGCCACTACAGTCGAAGAGGCTACTTTATTTTGGTTATAACCATCTCTCAACTCTTTAACTCTGCAACACAAACCTTGAAAAACAAGGCTGCATGGAGAAATAGGTTAAGCGTGGTACTATCAGAGATGTGGTAAGGATTGAACTTGGAACTTCTTGCTCATGAAGGGAGCGCTCTACCACTACACTACTACTGCGTTATTATAAAAATGAATATCTATATTTAAAAAAAAACACAAAAATAAAAAATCTTCTAATATAGAAGAGTAATGTTATTTTCAACATCTTATTATGTGTTTAATGTATTACATTAAAAAAGCTAGGAAAGATATGACAACAGTATTCTATTAGAGGAGCGGGAAAAAAAACGATAATAGGGTTCCATTAAAGGAGGCAGGAAAAATTGATTACAATATCCAGGGTGTCTGCCGAAATCTTATGATGGATTTCCCTGATTTTTCCCTAATCATGGATCTCTTTTCCCTAATCGTCAACCTCTTTTTCCTGATTTTTATTTTAGTTTTTATGAGCTTTTCCAGA
The DNA here is from genome assembly GCF_038396675.1 of Hydra vulgaris. Taxonomy (NCBI): domain Eukaryota; kingdom Metazoa; phylum Cnidaria; class Hydrozoa; order Anthoathecata; family Hydridae; genus Hydra; species Hydra vulgaris. Next base: position 82,315,388 of record NC_088931.1, read on the forward strand.
CTTAAAAAGGATTGGGGAATAATACATGGAAAAATCATGTAAAGTTATAAGTAATGCATATATTACATTTATCAAAGTATTGTTAGTATGTTGTCTTGTTACTATTGTTATTAAAGTACATTTAAAATTTAATCAAAGTTAAATGTAAAAATGGTATGTTTTTATTGACTCTATAAACTGATTTGATAAAAAGCATTCAGAACAAAATAAACTGAATTACACAAGTAATGTAAAAGTAAAATATAAAGCTAAAATCAATATATATTTAAAAGATGAACATACCAAATGGTTCAGAAAAAATAATACTGAAAGAACAATAAAATTTTAAACAAAATTTTTATTTCTTGTTAAAAAGATTAAAAAAGTATTTCCAACTAGATACTAAAAATCTTTTCAAAAATAAATAATATCTTATATAATATGCTTTTTAAGTATTTATATAAGTTTAGATTTTATTGCATATAAATAATAATAAACTAATATTTAAAATTTAAAAGTTCTTTATTTTTCTTAAATAATAATTCAATTGTTTTATCTAATTTTTTAATCTCTTCTTTCTTCTTTTTCCTCTCTTCAAGAATAACTTTTGCTTTAATAGCATAAATATGAGCTTTTTCAGCATCATTTGCAGCTTTCACAAGAATTGCTTCTGAATCACTTTTTAGTGTTTTTTTACTTTTAGAAACAATCTTTTCTAAATATCTCTTGAATTCGGTATTTACCTCATCCCCACCTTTTGGGGTAACCCAATGCAATTAAATCAAGTTATCAACCAAATCACTTATCCTTTCCTTTGCCATTTTTTTATTGCACATTATTTCTGGGTCGATACATTTTACATTTTACACAATGGCATATTTCAAAGACAATATTTCCACAAACTTACATGTCAACTACTGTAGAAAACATGCAACTGTAGTTGAAAGCATAAATATCTTTTGTAGCGATTTCAAGATTTGATTTTTTATTCTTTATAACAGTGCTGGCACCACATCCAATATCTGGCTTTTTTAAATAGTTTTTTTCTTTTGTAAAATCCAATTTGCAAAAGCTATTTGCAGTTTTAAATTGATCTAAAATATCAGCTATAATGAACTTTGACATCATCTCTTTTAATAGTCGATAAAGGTCGTCATATAAAAATGTCATCATAGGTTTAGCATATTGATATATGGTTAAAAAGGATTGCATATTATGAGCTATATGAGCAAAGAAATAAAATTTTGCTAAAATTAAAGGATCCTTAGTAGCAGATAAAAAGATTTAGTCACTCATGCACAAAGGCTGCTTACTCTTTGGTAGAGATTCTCAAAACCTACATATTTTACAAATGCTCTCCCAAATATTAACAGTCACCTTTTCATCATCACTCCATCAAGTACCACAAAAGGAAGAGGAAATTGATTACTTTCAATCACAACAGTAAAGCCTTCCCGCCTGGCAGGAGGATCATGGGAGAGTTTATAAAGGGCTTTTAAAATCTTTTTGATGCCCTGGTCTGTTTTGTTTTCCCCGGTTTTGGATGATAGGTGAATCAAATGAAGACCACAAGATCCAGTTGGAATTAGTTTGGTAATGTCATTTTTGGCACAATAGTTTTCTATTCAGAGTAGAAGGCCCAATTTGCATTTAGGTCATCCATAGATACTTTAATAAGTTTAGTTTTATTCAAAGATTTCAAACCCAATAAAAAATTATCCAAGAGATTTCTACTTCAACTATGTCCAATAAAGGTTGAGCCTAGGCAATGAGTACAAGCACAGTTTAAAACACTATCCCAATAATTAACAACAAGATCCATCTGCCCCATTTGAACAACTGAGTTAAGACTTTCATCGAAAGAAACAGCCTAAAAGCTTGGCTTATCTATATCTCTAATAAGAACTGATTGAAAATGAGGAGCTATTCCAAAATTTATCCAATTTTGTCTTTCTTTTTTCTTGTCTTTATTTTCTCTATTATGATCTTGTTCATTATTTAATTTACCTAAACTTGTTCTAGTCTAAAGAAAAGAAAATCAACTGAATAACATCAAATAGTTAGCTACTAATTAGTACTAGTTAGTAACTAAAAGCTACTAATCAAGCTAAAAAAATATTTTCTTAGATTTAAACTGTTACAAAAAAAAAGACTCATAATTAAAGACCTTCTAAAATAAGATAAGTAATAAAAACCCTGGTTTTTCCCCTGATTTTTCTAAAATTTGACCTAACTTCCCTGATTTTCCCCTGATTTTTTGAAGACATCTAAATTCCCTGACTTTTGCCTAATTACCCTGATCTGACACCCTGAATATCCCATTAAAGGTACTTAGACCTTGTTATTAGATTTTAAGGCATGACAGAAAAGCATAAATTATATAAAATGTTAAAAAATTATAGAAACTTTGATTAGGTAACTCATCGCATAAATTTTTATCTCAATAAGTATTAGGTTTCAATAGCAGAAATTTTACCTGGTGCCTGTAATAAAAAAACTGTGATGTTTCATGAAAATATTTCAATTTACACTTTAAATAAATCGATTTGAATATTTTTAGTTAATAAAATATATAAAAATCATATATCATGTAAAATATGAATTTTTTACACTTTATTCAATTAAATATTATTTATAATTTTTATAATTTAAAAATTTTTATTTTATATTGCTTTTGTATTGCTAACTGTATTAAAATTTTATTTCAAGTACATTATTAAAATGGAAATTAAGAAGACTAAGAAATAATAAATATTTTTCTTTAACCAAGTGATATATTTCATAAACATAAAAAAAAATTTACTTCTTGCATACTGTTGTCCCATCCACCATGACCAACTTGAAATTTTTTCAAAGATTTTGGATCAATCATTACTTCCACAAAATCACCAGGTTTCCAGTATCCAACCACCTGAGATATAGTTTCAACTGGATAATCTTGTGAAGCTGAATTCGATTTAACATCAAATGACTTTATTTTTTTTGTTACAGAAATTGTTTTTCTGGTTTCAAAAACAAATGGATTAAATGTCCATCTAAAAGGAAAATGTTTCAGAGTATGTATAACAAATACATTTAGAGTATACAAATGTAATCTAAACAAAGGATTTTACACCTTTAATACACCCTGTTACACCTCTATTACATCCTTAACTTAAACCCAAAGAACTTTATAATTAATGGTAAAAACCTCTCTTTTCTTATAAAAAAACACAACAAAAAAACAAAAAAAATTCTACATCAAATAGGGAGGTTTTTGTAAATGGAGAACTTAGAAATGTCACCACTATAATTTTTTTTGTCTTTCATAACTTTTAATAGAAAACTAATAAACTTTAAAACTTTTTTCTGTTTAATAGCAAAAAAAAGATGTTTGTAAACAAATGTTTCTAAACAAATGTTTAATCAAAAAAATAGGGTTTATTTAAAAATATATGGTTTATTTTTAAAAAAAAGGGTTTATTTAAAAAAAAAAGTATATTTAAAAAAAATAGGGTTTATTTAAAAAAAAAATAGGGTTTATTTAAAAAAAAAAAATTATTTTTAAAAAAATAGGGTTTAGAAAAGTACGTTTAACAATCAACAATAAGCATTAGTTTTCAGTTATATTTTCATTCTTTTTTTTTCTTCTTTCTTTTATAAAGTTGAAAATTCTTTTTAAAAATATTTAAAATAAAATTTATTTTCTTATAAAAAAATCTTGAACATTCTGTTTAATTTTTATCCCAAAATATTTAAACCAAAAATTAAGAATTTAGGATAACTTTTCAATCCTACACAAGACATTGGAAAGTTGAGTAAAAGGTTGCCCAAGTATTGCATAACATTAATTATTATTTTTCTTTCTCAGAGAGGTTAATGCAACATCTTCATTTAAGACCTAAAAATAATTCTGCAAAACTTCATTTAAGACCTAAAAATAATTCTGCAAAACTTCATTTAAGACCTAAAAATAATTCTGCAAAACTTCATTTAAGACCTAAAAATAATTCTGCAAAACTTCATTTAAGACCTAAAAATAATTCTGCAAAACTTCATTTAAGACCTAAAAATAATTCTGCAAAACTTCATTTAAGACCTAAAAATAATTCTGCAAAACTTCATTTAAGACCTAAAAATAATTCTGCAAAACTTCATTTAAGACCTAAAAATAATTCTGCAAAACTTGGCTAATTTAAAACTATTTGTACATAACCCACAAAAAATTCAAATATTGATAAATTTACAATTAATTACATTGCAAAAAAAGTATTTTTTGGTTTGCTAAAAATTTATTTCAATTAAACTTTTTGTGTAATATACTTTGAAGCTACGATGATGTTTTTTAACAACTTGAATTATTTGTTTTCTCTCTGCTGGTTGGAAACATTTGTCTTTGATGTCTCCTATAAGAAAGATTGCATACAGTTTTTTTTGCAAAGTTGAAATCTTCAAAGTTATTTCAATTGAGTAATTTTAATAGACTAGATAGCAACCACATCTTTTCACAAACAAAAAAATGTAAATAAAGATTTTTCTTTGTTGCTTGAAATAATAATAGAAGACTTCACTTTTTAACAAGAGAACAAGTTTTGGTATTTTTATAAAAAAACCAAGACCTAAATTACTGAAAAAACTTTATATTATATATAATATTACATATAGAGTAAAATATAGTATATTGTATAATGTTGTATAAATATTGTATAAATAAAAAATACTTTATATTTATAACATACATAATATATTGATCTTTTCATAGAGTTTATAAAACACACGCAAAACACAAAAGAGCTACTAAAAGATTCTTTTGATTTTAGAACAAAAGAAACAAAAGTGGTTTAAAACTTGATCTTTTAATGATAAGTTTTGTTAATAACGAACATTATATTCCAAAAATTAGTTCAAATTGTCAGATTGGTATTTTTTTACTTAAAGTTATTTTTTTGAGCTAATTTAAAGTGTTCGTATTACCAAGTGCAAAGAATGTTAGTTTTTTGGGTTTTGCTAAAAAAAATGGAATAGTAATTATATTAACCTCACATTAGTTGCAGCTTGTTTTTGCAACTCATACCTCACATTAGTTGCAGCCATTTGTTATTTATATAATTAGTGGCAGTGTGATTTACGTGGTGTCAATAGAGTTGTAGAAAATGTCTTACTATAAAAATGATTTATCTTTTAACTCTTTTTTAAAATCTGGTTTGTTTACCTTTGTCTTTGTAATTTTTCTTCTTTTGCCCCAATATGTTAGGCAAAATGAGACAGTAGGTGTAGGTGTTGCCAATAAATGATCTCTAGAAAGCTAAACATTTTGGAACCAAAAATGTTGTTTGCAAGATTCTAATTTTATGTTGAACAAATTTTGTAAATTTTTTAAGTGTAATACAAAGAGTGAATTAAATTCACATACACAGTGTGTGAATTTAAAGTATATTTTATCATTCATTTTTGCACATTTTTATCTTGGTAATAATTTGTGTTTAGCTTTATATTCATCCGCTTTGAAAGTGGATAGAAACATAACGAGACCATTAGGGTGCATAGTTAAGAAATTTAAGGTTTAAGTTTACTATCAGAATACCCCAAAAAAGTTAATAAAAATATAAAATATAGATGTCTGGACACCTCATTTCCATCTTCAAAAAAATCTGAAAATCTATTTTTAGAAAATTGACAGTGAAAATATGTCAAAAAAGTCTTCTTTTTTTTTTCTTTTCAAAACTTAAAACATAGACAGAAGTTTAAAATATAATAAATAAAATGTCCATATACTAACTTAACTCAAGCACTTGAGTTTCAATCACTTTAGTTTCAATCACTTTAGTTTTGTATTTGTACATTAACATCTACTCTAATTATTGAAAAAACATTTTTTGAGAAATTTTTTGTACTTTATATCATACAATTTTTTTTTCATTTTAGCTATTTAATATATTAAACACTATGGCTCCTCTGCACTCTAAAAAGAGTGGAGAATATAATTTTAAACGAGATCATAAACTTTTTCAAAAGATCATCTGCGGTTGCTGTCTTGAAAAAAAACAAACAAATGCATTCCATGGAATAAAATTTGCAAGGTCTAGTTCAAGTTTTCTGTAAGTCTGAGTATTCACTGAAAGTTTCCACCTAACCTACAGGATTATGCCCAGGTTGTAAAAAAAACTTATATCTCTGTAAAACGTGTTTCAGGCTCAGTTACTCTTGAGTGAAAACTGATTTATTTAGCTTAAAAACTTCTAGAGACTGCTCAATATTATGCAGTACGTGCAGTCTAGGAGGAAATAAATTTTTTAGTAAAGTTATAAAACAGGGATCTAGTTCAACACTGAAACTTTGCCAAACATGCTTATGTGAAATTGCTAGGTAAATCCCACATATGCTCACCTTATAGGACTAACAAAAATCTTGTTGAGAGCAAAATTTCTAAAGTTTCTAAAAAAGTAAAGGAACAAGTAGCTTCATTTCTTTTAAAAGAAATTTATTCTCTGATCAAGAGTAGAATTTTAAAAGAAATTTATACTCTGATCAAGAGTAGAATTTTAAAAGAAATTTATACTCTGATCAAGAGTAGAATTTTAAAAGAAATTTATACTCTGATCAAGAGTAGAATTTTAAAAGAAATTTATACTCTGATCAAGAGTAGAATTTTAAAAGAAATTTATACTCTGATCAAGAGTAGAATTTTAAAAGAAATTTATACTCTGATCAAGAGTAGAATTTTAAAAGAAATTTATACTCTGATCAAGAGTAGAATTTTAAAAGAAATTTATACTCTGATCAAGAGAAGAATTTTAAAAGAAATTTATACTCTGATCAAGAGTAGAATTTTAAAAGAAATTTATACTCTGATCAAGAGAAGAATTTTAAAAGAAATTTATACTCTGATCAAGAGAAGAATTTTAAAAGAAATATATACTCTGATCAAGAGTAGAATTTTAAAAGAAATTTATACTCTGATCAAGAGTAAAATTTTAAAAGAAATTTATACTCTGATCAAGAGTAGAATTTTAAAAGAAATTTATACTCTGATCAAGAGTAGAATTTTAAAAGAAATTTATACTCTGATCAAGAGAAGAATTTTAAAAGAAATATATACTCTGATCAAGAGTAGAATTTTAAAAGAAATTTATACTCTGATCAAGAGTAGAATTTTAAAAGAAATTTATACTCTGATCAAGAGTAGAATTTTAAAAGAAATTTATACTCTGATCAAGAGTAGAATTTTAAAAGAAATTTAAACTCTGATCAAGAGTAGAATTTTAAAAGAAATTTATACTCTGATCAAGAGTAGAATTTTAAAAAGAAATTTATACTCTGATCAAGAGTAGAATTTTAAAAGAAATTTATACTCTGATCAAGAGTAGAATTTTAAAAGAAATTTATACTCTGATCAAGAGTAGAATTTTAAAAGAAATTTAAACTCTGATCAAGAGTAGAATTTTAAAAGAAATTTATACTCTGATCAAGAGTAGAATTTTAAAAGAAATTTATACTCTGATCAAGAGTAGAATTTTAAAAGAAATTTATACTCTGATCAAGAGTAGAATTTTAAAAGAAATTTATACTCTGATCAAGAGTAGAATTTTAAAAGAAATTTATACTCTGATCAAGAGAAGAATTTTAAAAGAAATTTATACTCTGATCAAGAGTAGAATTTTAAAAGAAATTTATACTCTGATCAAGAGTAGAATTTTAAAAGAAATTTATACTCTGATCAAGAGTAGAATTTTAAAAGAAATTTATACTCTGATCAAGAGTAGAATTTTAAAAGAAATTTATACTCTGATCAAGAGTAGAATTTTAAAAGAAATTTATACTCTGATCAAGAGTAGAATTTTAAAAGAAATTTATACTCTGATCAAGAGTAGAATTTTAAAAGAAATTTATACTCTGATCAAGAGTAGAATTTTAAAAGAAATTTATACTCTGATCAAGAGTAGAATTTTAAAAGAAATTTATACTCTGATCAAGAGTAGAATTTTAAAAGAAATTTATACTCTGATCAAGAGTAGAATTTTAAAAGAAATTTATACTCTGATCAAGAGTAGAATTTTAAAAGAAATTTATACTCTGATCAAGAGAAGAATTTTAAAAGAAATTTATACTCTGATCAAGAGAAGAATTTTAAAAGAAATATATACTCTGATCAAGAGTAGAATTTTAAAAGAAATTTATACTCTGATCAAGAGTAGAATTTTAAAAGAAATTTATACTCTGATCAAGAGTAGAATTTTAAAAGAAATTTATACTCTGATCAAGAGTAGAATTTTAAAAGAAATTTATACTCTGATCAAGAGTAGAATTTTAAAAGAAATTTATCCTCTGATCAAGAGTAGAATTTTAAAAGAAATTTATACTCTGATCAAGAGTAGAATTTTAAAAGAAATTTAAACTCTGATCAAGAGTAGAATTTTAAAAGAAATTTATACTCTGATCAAGAGTAGAATTTTAAAAGAAATTTATACTCTGATCAAGAGTAGAATTTTAAAAGAAATTTATTCTCTGATCAAGAGTAGAATTTTAAAAGAAATTTATACTCTGATCAAGAGTAGAATTTTAAAAGAAATTTATACTCTGATCAAGAGTAGAATTTTAAAAGAAATTTATACTCTGATCAAGAGTAGAATTTTAAAAGAAATTTATACTCTGATCAAGAGTAGAATTTTAAAAGAAATTTAAACTCTGATCAAGAGTAGAATTTTAAAAGAAATTTATACTCTGATCAAGAGAAGAATTTTAAAAGAAATTTATACTCTGATCAAGAGTAGAATTTTAAAAGAAATTTATACTCTGATCAAGAGTAGAATTTTAAAAGAAATTTATACTCTGATCAAGAGTAGAATTTTAAAAGAAATTTATACTCTGATCAAGAGTAGAATTTTAAAAGAAATTTATACTCTGATCAAGAGTAGAATTTTAAAAGAAATTTATACTCTGATCAAGAGTAGAATTTTAAAAGAAATTTATACTCTGATCAAGAGTAGAATTTTAAAAGAAATTTATACTCTGATCAAGAGAAGAATTTTAAAAGAAATTTATACTCTGATCAAGAGAAGAATTTTAAAAGAAATTTATACTCTGATCAAGAGAAGAATTTTAAAAGAAATTTATACTCTGATCAAGAGAAGAATTTTAAAAGAAATTTATACTCTGATCAAGAGTAGAATTTTAAAAGAAATTTATACTCTGATCAAGAGTAGAATTTTAAAAGAAATTTATACTCTGATCAAGAGTAGAATTTTAAAAGAAATTTATACTCTGATCAAGAGTAGAATTTTAAAAGAAATTTATACTCTGATCAAGAGTAGAATTTTAAAAGAAATTTAAACTCTGATCAAGAGTAGAATTTTAAAAGAAATTTATACTCTGATCAAGAGTAGAATTTTAAAAGAAATTTATACTCTGATCAAGAGTAGAATTTTAAAAGAAATTTATACTCTGATCAAGAGTAGAATTTTAAAAGAAATTTAAACTCTGATCAAGAGTAGAATTTTAAAAGAAATTTATACTCTGATCAAGAGTAGAATTTTAAAAGAAATTTATACTCTGATCAAGAGTAGAATTTTAAAAGAAATTTATACTCTGATCAAGAGAAGAATTTTAAAAGAAATTTATACTCTGATCAAGAGTAGAATTTTAAAAGAAATTTATACTCTGATCAAGAGTAGAATTTTAAAAGAAATTTATACTCTGATCAAGAGTAGAATTTTAAAAGAAATTTATACTCTGATCAAGAGTAGAATTTTAAAAGAAATTTATACTCTGATCAAGAGTAGAATTTTAAAAGAAATTTAAACTCTGATCAAGAGTAGAATTTTAAAAGAAATTTATACTCTGATCAAGAGTAGAATTTTAAAAGAAATTTATACTCTGATCAAGAGTAGAATTTTAAAAGAAATTTATACTCTGATCAAGAGTAGAATTTTAAAAGAAATTTATACTCTGATCAAGAGTAGAATTTTAAAAGAAATTTATACTCTGATCAAGAGAAGAATTTTAAAAGAAATTTATACTCTGATCAAGAGTAGAATTTTAAAAGAAATTTATACTCTGATCAAGAGTAGAATTTTAAAAGAAATTTATACTCTGATCAAGAGTAGAATTTTAAAAGAAATTTATACTCTGATCAAGAGTAGAATTTTAAAAGAAATTTATACTCTGATCAAGAGTAGAATTTTAAAAGAAATTTATACTCTGATCAAGAGTAGAATTTTAAAAGAAATTTATACTCTGATCAAGAGTAGAATTTTAAAAGAAATTTATACTCTGATCAAGAGTAGAATTTTAAAAGAAATTTATACTCTGATCAAGAGTAGAATTTTAAAAGAAATTTAAACTCTGATCAAGAGTAGAATTTTAAAAGAAATTTATACTCTGATCAAGAGTAGAATTTTAAAAGAAATTTATACTCTGATCAAGAGTAGAATTTTAAAAGAAATTTATACTCTGATCAAGAGTAGAATTTTAAAAGAAATTTATACTCTGATCAAGAGTAGAATTTTAAAAGAAATTTATACTCTGATCAAGAGAAGAATTTTAAAAGAAATTTATACTCTGATCAAGAGTAGAATTTTAAAAGAAATTTATACTCTGATCAAGAGTAGAATTTTAAAAGAAATTTATACTCTGATCAAGAGTAGAATTTTAAAAGAAATTTATACTCTGATCAAGAGTAGAATTTTAAAAGAAATTTATACTCTGATCAAGAGTAGAATTTTAAAAGAAATTTATACTCTGATCAAGAGAAGAATTTTAAAAGAAATTTATACTCTGATCAAGAGTAGAATTTTAAAAGAAATTTATACTCTGATCAAGGGTAGAATTTTAAAAGAAATTTATACTCTGATCAAGAGTAGAATTTTAAAAGAAATTTATACTCTGATCAAGGGTAGAATTTTAAAAGAAATTTATACTCTGATCAAGAGTAGAATTTTAAAAGAAATTTATACTCTGATCAAGAGTAGAATTTTAAAAGAAATTTATACTCTGATCAAGAGTAGAATTTTAAAAGAAATTTATACTCTGATCAAGAGTAGAATTTAGGAACTTAAACTATTCTCAGAACAGGTAAAAAAATACTTAAAAATAATAATGATAAAGATTCTTTTAATAAATAATTATCTTATTCTAAATAATTATCTTATTTTAAATTATATTATATTAAGGAGGTAAATGTATTCATGTTACACTTGGTATCATAAAATAAAATAAAAAGAGACTTGGTTTACGTTAAAGATATTACAAAATTTTTGGATTTTGTAATGTAAATATAGAAAGCAGGATCCAAAATATATGTTTGTAAAAACTGGGATAGATTTAGGTAACTATGTTATTTTAATTCCATTTTATAACAGAATTATTTAATTTTATTAATTATCGTTTTAAAAGCGTATATAATATATTAAATTATAAATATATATCATAAATATGACATATTACAGTCCTTTCTCTTTATACTACAGTTTCTCTCTCTCTCTTCATATGTGTGTGTGTGTGTGTGTGTGTGTGTGTGTGTGTGTGTGTGTGTGTGTGTGTGTGTATATATATATATATATACATACATATATATACATATATACATATATATGTACATATATATACATATATATATATGTATATATGTACATATATATATATATATATATATATACATACATATATATACATATATATACATATATATATATATATATGTATATATGTACATATATATATATATATATATATATATATATATATATGTATATATATATATATATATATATATATATATATATATATATATATATATATATATATATATATATATATATATATATAGGTAGAGGATTTTAGTAAATTTGTTTGACCCTACGAAAGACAGGGCATAAGATAGCAGTTTGCTAAGAATTTCCATGTGTTTTATAATTATTCTACATATGGTGCAGGTACTATTTTAAGAAATGGATTTTTTTTCACCCAATAATATGTTTTTATTCATTCAATAATATGCTCTGGAGAGCTTAGAACATTTTAGTCTTTAAATGTTCATTATAAAAAGTATTCATCTGCAGGATATCCATTGAAAATTATGAATAAATATAGGGTATCTGTATTTTAATAAACAAGTACAAAGCACATTATAATAAATTCAAATTTTATCATTTATCCCAAAGTTATTGTTTGTGATTAATGGATAAAAAAACTTATCTCAATATACTCAGAATGTCATCAATCCTTGTCTACTCAAGATAGAGGATAAATCCTTAACTATAATAAAAGATGTTCCCTTACCAGAACTTCACCTTGGGATGGGATTTGTTATCCATATGGCATCATTTATAATGCAACTTTGGTCTAAATTTATCAATTGGGTAATGAGCATTGGATGCCTTCAGTAAAGGTACCACAGAGGAACATATGAAGAAAACACATGTAGAGAAATACCTAAAAGTTGTGACCAACTTTAGCTGATAATACCTGTTAAACTGTGCCCTTTCTTGGAAACAATGAGAAAGTTTAATAAGGCTGTTCATGGTGTCTTTGGCTATGAACTAGACCCAAACTATTCAGTTTGGATTAGAAGTTTTACTCAAAGTTACAAGGATGCGCAAGACTAGAGAGGTAATTGTAGTATTCTTTAAAAATTTTAATCTAAGTTATTGATTTACAATTTAAAAGTATGTTTATTTAGTTTTTAGGTAAACAGCTCACAGTTACCTTGAAGGTACATGCTTTAACTGCTTATCTGGAAGCAATTGTTGGTGTGAGCGGCCTCTCTTGGAGAGTTTAATAAGCAAAAAATGTTATAAACATGTTTGCGGTCTCACAGTATAGCTTAAAACATAAGGAAAAGAGCAAAAGAACTGCCAAAGTCTTCAGTTCAAAGAATTTATAAATCATTGAACATATATAGCAGAAACAATATTAAAACCATGTTGAAATGTCTAAAAAAAAATTTTAGTAAATAAAATTTATTTTTTAAATATTTTATTTGGTATTTATTATATAACGTTATTATATATTAGTAATACCTAGTAAAATTTTGTTAAAACAATTGGGGCACTATAGATTTAAAAAGATTTTTTAGGGAAGGGGGGGGGGCTCATAGCTCTAGCCATGGCACTGTGTGGCATACTATGTTTCTAAACTAATTTCAAGCAGATGTAACGTTTTTTAACCTATCTAAAGCAACATTAAAGAGCTTGAAAAGTTAGTATATGAACATGTGCATTTTATTTTTTAATTTTACCTTTAAAATGACTTTTTGGCAGATTTTCAATTTTAATTTTCTAAAAATATGATACCTCTCAGATTTTTCTGATGATAAAAATTTGTTTGGGGTACTTTGATAGTAAACTTAAACCTTAAATTTCTGAACTGTGGGTGGTTCAAAAAACAATATTTTTGAAAAATATCTGCAGCTCACACCTTAATGTGTACTATATGATAAAATAACACTAGATTTAAAATTTTTTTTAATAAAAAATATCTTTAGTGGTGCCTCAAGAACCTTAAACATTTAATGTCCATAATAATAATAAAAAAAAAGTTTTTCAAAAGTATGTCTTGTTGAGTCTCAAAAGAAGCGAAATTATATAAAAACTTCAAAAATAATAATTCCTTTATAAAAAAACATTGATATAAAAAACTAAAAAAACATTGATATAAAAAACTAAAAAAACTTTGTAAAAACGCGTATTTTTTATTTTTAGTTAAAAAAAAGTGTCATTTTTTAGGCAGCAAAATCTAGTTAGTAATTAAATCTAATTTGGCTAAGAGTGATGGCTTGAGGTCTATTGTGACTAATGCGTGCTTTTGATCAATTGAAATCCATTCTGTAGGTCTTACGTCTAGCTCTGATGTGCGAGCCCATAAGCACAAGAAGTGAGTGTGTTTAGCTTTCATTCACCCGATTTGAAAGTGTAAAAAAACATAATGAGTAATAATAAAGAATAATTGTTATTTACAAAAATCTTTTAATGTTTCTTTTGTGTTGATCAAAGATTTTAATATAGAAAAATAAATAAAAATAAATTCTGCACACAAGCTCCCCCAAACTGTTTTAAAATGCACTACTTGAGGATTTATTTATACTAGCATAATCTGATTTTTAATTACCAAAGAATTTAATTTTATGATACCTGTTCCCACTAGGATAAGAAACTTCAATATCTCCATCATCATTAAATCCACTTACTATACCAAGATTTGTGAATGACTAAATTGTAAATTATAAGTAGTATTATAATTAGTACAAAAGTCCTTGATACAAATTATAAAAACAATTTAAAATCTTAATAAATTAGTGATCCACGAGAATTCGGTTTAAATTTTGGCCAGAAAATTAATTTGAACCAATAATAAAATTAAAAAAAAAAATTAAATTTGGTAAAAACAAGATTTTAGTTAAAAAATATACCAAAAGCCAAAATTTAAATTGGTTGATTTTAAATTTTATTTTTAATTAAAAAAATATATTTTTAAGGCAATTTTCACAAAATAATGAAAAATTTTTTCAAATGAAATTTTAAACCCATCATTCACTAAATATTAAATTTTTTAGTCAGTAAATACCTCGTATCTATCTGCTTTTTAAAAATATGAAAAGCACATATAATCAAACCATTGCAGTGCACATAATAATTTGAGTCTTGCACATCTGATTATGTTTTGGTTTGAATAGTTGAATAGAAAGGTGAAGAAGAAAAATATTTCTTTTAGTTGTTTTTATAGATTTTTCTATGAGTAAATTTATTATCTTTATTATTTATTTATGATTGCAAAACTCATTACCATCATCTCAGTATCATCATCTCTCAACTCAATATCATCATCTCTATATCTCAACTCTCAACTATATCTCATCTCTCATCAACTATATCTCATCTCAACTATATCTCATCAATCTATATCTAACATCATAACTATATCTCATCTCTTATCAACTATATCTCATCTCTCAACTCAATATCATCATCTCTAATTTCGATATTGAAATACCCGAAATTTTGTTTTATTTTAATATGCTGTATTTTCTGTTTTAGTAGACCACAATATTATGTACATAAATGCATACATACATGCATACATACATACATACATACATACATACATACATACATACATACATACATACATACATACATACATACATAAATACATACATACATACATACATACATACATACATACATACATACATACATACATACATACATCATCATACATACATACATACATACATACATACATACATACATACATACATACATACATACATACATACATACATACATACATACATACATACATACATACATACATACATACATACATACATACATACATACATACATACATACATACATACATACATACATACATACATACATACATACATACATACATACATACATACATACATACATACATACATACATACATACATACATACCTACATACATATATATATATATATATATATATATATATATATATATATATATATATATATATATATATATATATATATATATATATACATATATACAGGGTGTTAGCTAGGAAAAAAATGTACACAGCATTTTTGAAATATTGGGAACTTAAGGGCGGCAAATTGAAAAAAAAAAATGATCATTGCATTACAACATTTAAAAAAATTTTGAGCAACTTAAGGAGACACATATATAAAACTATTTGTCATTTTTTAGATACATCTTTGAAATTATTTTTTAGATACATCTTTGAAATTATTTTTTTTTTGGGTGGGTTATTTTTATTTATTTAAAAAAAGTTTATTTAGAATTATTCAACTTGTTTCATTCTGAGCAACCTTCTTAAGTTTTTTCATATTTAAATCACTTCTTTCATTGTGCGATTTAGAGAAAACAAGAATGAAAGACAATTGATTTTCTTTATGGTGGTTCTTGGGCTGATGCCTTTCATTACTTCACTGGTACTTTCACCTTCTACATCTCCTACCACACCTCATTTCACCCCATTGTTTTCACCTTCTCATGTGGCTGCTATTTTTAATCAAAATCTTTTATCTATTTCACAAAAACAACTTGAGAAACAATCTTGAGAACAAATTTATATTTATTGTTGTGAGAAATCAATTTAAAAAGGTGCTGTCTGATGTTAAGCTCCAATATTTGCATTAATTTTTCTTTCCTTACACATTAATGCTTTGGGCTTCTTTCCTATTTTCATGTTTTCCTGATTATTTAATAACTTAAAGTTTTTTAAGACCTCTGTCAACTGTTTTCTTTCTCTTTAAAGATATTCTTTGTTTTCTGGTAACTCCTAACATAAATTGTGGCTGCTTGCAGCCATCTTATGAGTGAATTAGTTTGATAAAAAAAAAGATCAGATATTAATGTCAAAGCGGGGTGGTAGTCAGGTTTCCCGAACTCTGTGGTAGCTCTCAAAGAGGCTGATTCCATCAACAGCTGTAAAGTATTAGTGTACTAAGAGTGCCATGTTGCACATAGATGGTGTGCTTGTTTGTACTTTTGGTGTGCATTGTTGAGGCCACATTTGGAGCCCTTTGTTATGGCTTAGGATTTCTTAATAGTAATGAGGCAATTATTTGGACTATTAGATAGTATAATATATATGTGCTCTGAGTCAAGTTCTTTAACCAATTTAAAAAATGAATAAATCAAAAACTATAAAACACAAAAAACCATCGTCATCACCAAGTTTTCTAGATCTATCATTTACTAATATTCATGTCCTTCAAAGTAACTTTTCTTCTGTTAAGTCTTATCTCTTGCAAAGTTCACCAGACCTACATGCATTTTGTGAGACTAATTTGAGTTCAGCTATCAAGTCTTGTGATCTTAGTGTTGAAGGCATGGCTTACTATATAACAGGCCTTGCCAATGCGTTGCTTGCGTAAAAAACTGGAGGCAAGTTTTATATTTGAAAAACTAGAAAGCAGTTTAGCAAAATAAATACAGGGGTGGTTTTTTGTAGCAATAATAATTATATAACATTAATAAACTATTATTATAAAATTAACAAAATAATTTTCATTTAAAATTTTATTTAATAAAATTAATTTAAGTTGAATATATATATATATATATATATATATATATATATATATATATATATATATATATATATATATATATATATATATATATATATATATATATATATATATATATGCATAAATTTAATATTTGCATAAAATTTACAATAACCAAACACCCGTCATTATTTTAATTAACTTCCAAATTTTAAAAAAAAGTTAGTTGAGAGGTGAAGAAATGGTTTGTTGATGTTGTGTAACAAATTGCAATGGCAATTATAATCCTCAGAAACATTGAAGAACATAAAACATTGGATTGTTATAATACCAAGAGATAATGTTCCTGATACAAATAATGCCGTAGTATGTGAAAGACATTGGCAAAAAATTTATTCAACTGTTACTGATTATGGGAAGCTGAGACCTTGTGATGCTCCGCCAGTATTCGATTGCATAAAGCCAAGCTTAGTTCCTACTGTACACATGCCACTTAGAAAAACATCAAAAAGTCTTAATAGTTTTCGCTGGCAAGAAGAGGATGAGCAATATTTAATTCACAAGAAAAAATAGAAAGTATTAATGTTTTATATGAAAAGTTAAAAACTAATGAATTTAATTTTGCTATTATTAATTATTTATGCAATGATATATTATATATTCAGTCTACAGACTTTTTAAAGAAAAGTGCTATTTCTGTGCATAATGTGCATAAATAAAGATCTCACTTTTGAAGCATTTCATTGTGAAGTTAAAATTAGTGTTATGACTTTATCATATAACCAAGTTTATATTATGAACAAATTTTCTCATATCCAAGAAGCATTAAGATTTATAAATTGTTGTGAAATAACACCCCAAAAAGAAGTTGTTTATCAACAAATTTTGTCAATGAATAAAACATGCATTTGGAAAAAAAAGTATCCAATTGAAACAATTGTGCGAGCATTTGAGTATTTTTCTCTTTCACGATCAGCCTACAATTGGAGAAGATTTTGAACTTCCAAGTTTACATACTTTAGGAAGAATTACATCTAAATGTAAATCTTTAGATGATATCACTTATATCAGACATATTTTCTCTAATCTTAGAGATGATAGACAAAAAACATGCATTTTACTTCTTGATGAGATTTATGTTAAACCAATGTTGCAGTATCATGATGGCATAGTATTTCATAAATCATTTAACAAACCTCATCTATTAGCAAACACAGTACAGAGCTTTTTGGTTGTAACATTGTTTAATGGACCAAAATTTCTTTAC
Source organism: Hydra vulgaris (assembly GCF_038396675.1). Classification (NCBI taxonomy): domain Eukaryota; kingdom Metazoa; phylum Cnidaria; class Hydrozoa; order Anthoathecata; family Hydridae; genus Hydra; species Hydra vulgaris. Next base: position 82,333,636 of record NC_088931.1, read on the forward strand.
AAAATGTTACCAGTTCTGACTGGTAACATTTTGTTGAACTTGATGCTGAGTTTCTTTTTGAATAGACAACCCTGACTCTTGATGCAATTAAAAATAATGGGGGCAATGTTGTTGCTATTGTCTGTGATGGTAACAGAGTCAATCAGAAGTTTTATACCTTTATTGAAAAAAAAAAAGCATGGTACTAAAGACAATATTTTTCTTTTATTTGATTATGTTCATTTATTAAAAAAGTATACGTAATAACTGGATCACAGAAAAAACTCAAGAACTTGAATTTTATATTGATGGAGAAAAAAAATAGCATGGTGGGTTGATATTATTAATTTGTACAAGCTTGAAATAAAAATATTGTTAAAATGTTTAAATTAACGGAAGTTTCTGTTTATCCAAAGTCAATTGAAAGACAAAAAGTTATCACTTGTCTGCAGGTGTTTTGACCTGCATGAAAATGAAGGGACAATTATTTTCATCTCTAAAGTCATTAATTTTGGAAAATTTGTAATGTTCAAAGTCCATATGAAGACATTTGTTTGAAAGATTCTAATCAAGCTGCAATTGCTTCTGCTAATGATGACAATTTAAGCAAACTTTCTGCAATGGGTGATTTTGCAATGCAAATAAAAAAAAAAACAGAAAAAGGAAAAAAAGTCAAATTACTAACAAGAGACACTGCTAATTGTTTAGCTCAGACCTGTTATGGTTTTGTTCAGTTGCTAAAATATCTTTTAGATACAACTCATCAGTGTGTATTATTAGGCAGCTTTACGGCAGGTCCGTTGGAAAAGCTTTTTGGAAAATTAAGACAAGGCTCAGGAGGAACTTATTTATTTCCGTTCAACAAGTTCATGAAAAAGTAACTATATACCGTACAAAGTTGCTGTTAAAGTTTTAGAAAAGTTCAGGTGTGTTAGCCAATCTAGGTTCAGATCACTCTTGTCCAAAATGTATACTTTTACCAAGCGAGGGTGTTTGCAACGTTGTTGACAATTTACCTGCTCTGTGCTGTTCATTGACTGTTGATATTAAAATGTCATTAGTATATATTGCTGGGTATATTATTCGTGGAGATGAAAATCCAGATGACATCTTTTATTTCTGTGAAGCGTGTGAAAATTTTGTAAAGGACATAAAACAAGGAGGTTTAACAATTCCTGGTGACAAAGTTTGTCAATGGGCAACTTACTGTTACATTCTTTTTTATGAAGTATATAATGACACTTGTCAGTCATCACTGTGTAACCTCCTTATGATGCAATTAGAATTTTATTCATTAGGTATGCAAAGACATCATGGATTAGCAATGACAAATATTTTATTTTAAAACTATTGTCGACTCTATTCACCTTGTACACACAAAGAGCCAAAGCAGAAGTTGATAAAACTCAGCAAAAAGTAAAATGTTTGCAATGTTTTTAACAAAAGGTGTAAAATAGTGTTTAGTAAAATATCGAAAAAGCTTGTATTTACTTTTTATTCTCTAAAGATTTTATCTCTTTTTTCTCAAAAATTTAATTTTAATACTTAAAAAATCCATTAATAAATTTTGTGGTAAATGCTAATATTAAATCATAGCAAAATATAAATATATACATACTAACTAAATTGTTTAAACATAATTAGTTTTAGATACATTTAAGTTAATTTAAAATTGTAATAAATGTTATTTGTTAGTTATATTACAATGTTAGTTATAAACAAAATTAAAAGAAAAAAGTATAATAAATTCATCTTTTCACTTTTAGTTACTATTAGTAGATATCTCATACAAATATTATATTCATGCAAAAATCACCTTACTGAAAATGTAAATTACTGCTAAGTAATATTTCTAATCCAGTTTTTTACACGAGCCGCGCGTTGGCAAGGCCTACTATATAGTAAGCCATGGTTGAAGGTTATCTTCCTTTAACTCGTTAAGACTCCAATAGTCACATGCTTGGCCTAGGCATTTACATTTGTAGGAGTTCACCCATTTGTCAGGAAAATAGGCTTGAATCCAAACTACTCTTTTATGTGCTATAGTTTTGCACCACTTCACTCTATCACCTTTCTCTTTGTTCTATATTGCTCTCCTTCATCTCAAGAATGCGCTCTTTTCGTTGCTATTTCTGATCTAATTGACCAAGCTCTTTCTCTTTATTTTTCAGCCAATACCATGTCGTTGGTGACTTTGATGCTCGTCACACTGAATGGCTTGGCTCTAGTGTCAGTAACTCTGCAGGTGATAAGGCCCCAAACTTTTGCCTTTCTTAATCTCTAACACAAATAATCAACTTTCCAACTCCTTTTCCAGACAATCAAAATCATTTATCTTCTCTACTCAACTTATGTTTTGCCTCTGATCCTAGTCAGTTCTCAGTTTCTCCATATTCACCCTTAGGCGCTTCTGATCACAATTGGATCTCTCTAAAACTACAATCTCATTCTTTTTCATCATCAAAATTCCCTTATCGTTGTACCTCTTACAACTACCTTAAAGCTGACTGGGACTCTTTCCCTGATTTTCTATGTGATGTGCCTTGGGTAGCAATCTTTCACCTTCCTGCTGACAAATGTGCTTCTTATGTAACTTCTTTGATTCAGGCTAGCATAGAATCTTTTATTCCCTCTGGACTATTTCAAGTCAAGCCTCACTCTTCACCATGGTTTTCCTCTTATTGTGCTGCTGCAATTTCCAATCGCAACTATTACTTTCATATCTATCGTTAAAACAATTTGCCAGAAAATAGATGTCTGTTCACTATTACTAGAAACTATTGTAAAAAGGTTTTGTCTAACACCAAAGCCGGCTGTTCTCAGGTCACAAAATCTTTTGAATTTATAACAGTGTCAATAATAAGGGCAAATCTGCTGATCTACCTCCCTTGCATGGTTCAGATTTAGTTACATCACCTAAAATAATTTGTTAGCTCACCTAAGACATTTTGTTACCTCACCTAAGACACCTTACCTAAGACAAAGCTGAACTGTTTGCTAAGAACTTTTAATCAATCTCATCTCTTGACTCAACTAATCACACCCTATATACCTATATACCTACCAGATAACGATAAAAAACTGTTTGATTTATTGCTTGACATTTATATCACTCCAGCTTCTGTATCTAAAGTGATTTCCAGCTTAGACTCTTTTACAGCTTGCTGTCCGGACAACATACCTGTTATAGTCTTGTAGAAGTGTTCTCTGGAGCTGTCGTCTATACTTTTTAAACTATTTAACAAGTGCTTATCAGAGTCTAGTTGTTTAGCCTGCTGGAATGCGGAATCTGCTACCCCTATTTTCAAAAATTCTGGAGAGCCATCTGACTTGCCTTACTACTGTTCCATTAGTCTTCTTCCTATCATAAGCAAGATTTAGCAAAAGGTTAACAAGTAGGAGTAAAAATTATATGTATGTATATATATATACATATATATATATATATATATATATATATATATATATATATATATATATATATATATATATATATATATATATATATATATTTATATATATATATATATGTATATATATATATATATATATAAATATATATATATATAATTTATATATATATATATATATATATATATATATATATTTATTAAATATATATATATAAATATGTATATATACATATATACATATATGTATATATATAAATAAATAAATATATATATATATATATACATATACATATAGTTATTATAATATATATATATATATATATATATATATATATATATATATATATATATATATATATATATATATATATATATATATATATATATATATATATACTCTTGCTAGGTCGTTTTTAATTTTACGATTGTCAGGTCAGTTTTAGGGTTTTTTTTTTAAATTGTTTTAAAGACTAAAAAAACTTTTTTTTTTTTTTTTTTAAGTTTTTTTTATTATTTGATAGAATGCCTGCACCAACCAAACCCTCAGCTAATGTAGCGGCACTTCTTTGTAGCAGCAGGCTATAAGATAGTCGATGTAGCAACACTCAACACATGTTATACAGTAAAAGAATAAAAATTAAACATCAGAATGTTTTTATTTAAAAATAAATAAAATAAATACATTCAGAATGTTTTTAAAAACATTCAAAATGTTTGAATGTTTTAGGGTTAAAAAAAAGTTGTAAATAAAAAATAGATATATATATATATATATATATATATATATATATATATATATATATGTATATATATATATATATATATATATTCACATATATATATATATATATATTCATATATATATATATATATATATATATATATATATATATATATATATATATATATATATATATATATATATATATATATATATATATATATATATATATAGCAATTTTTTATTTACAACTCTTTTTTAAACCTAAACTTGAACCTTAATTTATCAAAGAAAAATTACTTGAAAATATAAATTACTTCCTCCATTTCATGACTCCAACCACCATGTCCATCTTGCAGATCATATATTTCTTCTTTACAACAATTTACTTGAACTCTGTCTCCAATATTCCATTTATTGTGCAGGGGTAAAGTTAAGTGTACCATTTATCAATTACAATTATTTCAATCTTTACAAATGAAGTAAATAATTTTATTTCTACTAAAAAAACAAATAAATGAAGCATATTTATAATTTAATAATTAACTATTTAATAATATTTATCAATTAATATTATATAAAAATATTTCACACAAGAATACTACTTTAAGCAAATAGTAAAAATAAATCTCAATTAGATAGTTATAAAAATGTCAATATTTAAACAAACATTTTAGGTAATCTTTCAGTTAAGTGGCATAAAACAAAATTATTTATTGCTTCCTTATGATCATCACAAATAGAGATGCATTAACTAATGTTTTGACACAATTAATACATGTTATACACATTAGACACGAACATCTCTAATATGTAAGTCTGATGTAATGCACTTTTATATATTAAAAAAATAACCATTTGAGGATCAGGTTTAAAGGTCAATGATTAGACTAGGTTAACCGGAATTTTACCTTGACCATATCCTGACCATAAATCTAACCACATATAAAACTACCTTGCCCTCACTAGATCTGTTTTTTTATTTTAAATTTTAATTTAAAACTAAATGAACTTTCTTCCATCTAGCATTAAAAAAATAAAAACACTTCCAAATATGCCTTTTCTTTTTATAGGTTATACTTAAATAAAAATTGTTATACCTCCAAGCTTTTTAGATATCAGATATTACTATTTTTATTTGAATATTATCAATAAAAAGAAAAAGCATATTAGGATGTGTTATTTTTTTTAATACTGAAATGAAAAGAGCTTTTTTAGTTTTAAATTTAAATTTAAAACAGATCATGTTTCACATAAAACTTTTGCTGCATAAGCTTCCAATTGATTTTTTCCATGTTAGTAGATCTATTATGACTGTCATAATAGATCTACTATCATGGAAAAAATCAAATAGGAAGCTTATGCAGCAAAGGTTTTATATAAAACAAGATCCGTAAAAAAAGCATATTAACTCAGTTGAGTTAAACACAACTTATGTAGTTTTCATATATACATTTACATATTTATATATATATATATATATATATATATATATATATATATATATATATATATATTGTTGTTGTATGATTTAGTGTTAAAAACACTAAACACTTGATCATTGTAGAGTGCTCAATATTTAAGAAAATATATATTTTTTCAAAAACAGAGCTTTTTATACTTAAATTTTAGAAAAAACAACTTTTAATGGGACTTAAAGTTTCAAGTATATTGGCAATAATCAGCCATGAAGGTACTTAATGGCTGATGATTGCCGATAGGCATGAAACTATAAGTTCCATTAAAAGTTGTTTTTTCTAAAATTTAAGTATATATATATATATGTATGTGTATATATAATATTTTATAATAAACCAAATGTGATATTTGAGGACAAAATATAGATCTTTTTTTATTTTGTCCTCAAATATCAGATTTGTTTTATTATTTTAAAAAATCGGATTTATCATTCTAACTATATCCCAAATATTTTTAATTATAAAAATGTTTCATAAAATGCTTTAATTCTTTTTAAATGTGCTCAAAAAAGGTAAACACCAACAAAAATTTCAATTAGGAGAAATTACAGGTTTCTATTGATCTTGAAAACAATATGGAACTATTGACCTCTGAAAAGCACATATTTTTATTTTTAACAGCTAGCATTGTTTTATGTAAATAATGGAAATGTAAATAATGCAAGTACTAAAATATTATTTATATTTTACGTGCTGCAGTTTTAAATATTATTATTTAAAATGTTATTATATTTTATAAAAAATGTACTTATTATTTCTTGTTATATTGTTTTTTATATCTTATTATTCATTTATTATTACTGTTTTGTGATTTATTCTTTATTTTATATATATATATATATATATATATATATATATATATATATATATATATATATATATATATATATATATATATATATATATATATATATATATATATTGCTTAGATTTCAAAACTGATTGCTAATATGTTGCTAAAGTGCCATTTATTTTTAGGTACATGAAATGATTGTGTTCAATATAAAAACATACAAAATGAACTTATTGAAAGTAATTTAAAACTGTATCAGTTACATGATAAAATAAAAAATCAAAGTCACACTTTATAAACATATTCATATAAATATATTTTCAAAACAATGCAGGCATTCTATTTTACACCAGTATTACACAAGGACAGAAAAACCATATCAAAAGCATTTTAAAATATATATCTTAAATAAGCATTTATTGTTGGTTTTAATGCAATTATGTAAAGGGCTATTCATTATAAAATCTTGTCTTTTAAATTTTCAATTAAATAGAGTTTGCTGTCAAAAATATTCAGATGCTGGATTGTTATTGAAAAATCTTGAGTAAAATTTTTAAGCCTGACCAAATTACAATAAGAAATATTCAACTTCTTCATTTTGATTATTTACAAAATTCTTTTTCGAGGGCTCAGTCAAAAATCCAACAGGTTCTGTAACCTTTGTTCTGAAAGTTAAGGAGGCTGCGTTTTAGATAAGTGGATTACCAATCAGTCAGATTTTCTCAGCATGCTTGCAAATGGTGATTTTTAACTAGCAGATCAAGGTTTTTGAATTGAACAAGAAGTTGCAACAAAAGGTACAATTATCTTAATCCTTTTTCCATCCATTAAAACCATTCCTAATTTAAAATGGGTATTTGATTTTTTATATTTCATCACCATGCCATTTACAATTAACAATTCAGTTAGGACTTGCTTCTAAAAATGAATTTTCGATATTAATGCACAGTTTAGCACTAGTTAGGCAAAAAATTTTTGCTGTGCTGCTGATAGAATTTTGTAACACTTTCTGACATATTCCTCATTTTATCATAGTTCAAAGCCTGGGCTTCATTTATATAACATTACTTTGTTAACAAAAATCAATGTAGGGTTTTCAATATCAGTACAAAAAACCTGTTTTGATATTGAAGCTGCAATACAACCTTGTCTATGTAAATTTCAAGCTATATTATCATTTTGTGTTATACTAATTACAGCAAGTTGTTCAAATTGCTTTTGATAACTAAAATTATTTATATTTGGCATAACAACTAATCATGGATTGAATAAATAGGTTAAGGGCTCTTGAAAATTTCTAGTCGTCTTCATCAGCAGATTCACTTCATCTGATGATGTTTGATGTTTATACGTGTAAACATTGCTGCTTGGGGGAGGGGGAGAGGAATCTTAAAAAGATATCCTAAATCTTTTGTATCATTTTTGTAAAAGGTGGGACCCTGTGATAGCTTGTGAATCCTGTTAGTATGTAATTCAAAGGAGGTAAATATATATGGTACTTCTTAATTACTTTTTGGCTGTTTGAGGTTCATATGTCTTAACCCTTTTGCGACTGAGTTAATAACAGCTATATGACTGCGCCTAAATTAATGAACTAGGATCATGATCAATTAAAAGAGTATAAAATAAAAGCTACTAGTCAGAATTTTACAAACAAGACCTTATTTTTTTGTCATAGAAATGGCTTTCAGAAATTAAAAAAATTAAAAAATTTTTTTATTATCTTAGTAACATGATCAAAATATATTGTGTTGAAATTAACAAAAATATATAGTTTCTTTACATAACTTTAAACCAAATATAGAAGAAATACATAAATATATCGTTTTCGATATTAAATAAATGAGGCATTCATAGTGGTGATTAAACAAAATAAATCTCTACAACTATCATTGAAAAAAAATTTTAAGGATCTCATTTATTTCGGTATAATTTAATCTGTTTTTAGTCAATTTTTAAAATTGATTTTTGAGCATCTATAAATGCAATTAACAAACGGTTTGAAGAATTAACTTAAGAAATTATTCACATTTCAAAGATAAGTTTAAATATTTCACCAACTGCTATAGATGTTTTGAAATATTTAAAATTGTATATGAACCGCCATATGGGTCACTCGTCATTTAAAAAAAAATTTTGTGAACTGCCATTTGGGTCACTCGTCACGAAAGAATTAATGGGATTGGGTCAACTTTAGTTTTTGATTCAAATATAGTTTACTTGTGTATGCTGCTTCTTTATTTGGTTCCAGTTAAACCCATGCTTGTATTTGGAACAATTGAACAGCAAGATAACAATAGGCTGATTTTAATCTTGCTATACAGAAGCAGGTACAAGTCAAAATCTAGTCTTCTACAGGTCTAACAATGTCTAACCTACTGGTCGAAATTCAGTCTTCTTCATGCACTACAACTCAAAAGTTGGAATTTTTGTGTCTTTTTCCTTTGTTGCTGACTTGGCTGAACCTGTAAATAGTAAACGACCGGGGCTTTGGCCGGGGCTAGGTTTGATAACACATAGCCGCGACCAGGATCAGGTCTATGACCAGGGCTGCATAAATATTGATAGATCCTATAAAAATATCATTTTAAATTAAAATTTATGATATGAGTTATAATTAAAAACAATACTTTTATAGGATCTATTAATATTAATGCAGCCCCAGTCATAAACCCGGCCAGGGCTGAATTAAAATTGATAGATCCTATAAAAGTATTGTTTTTAATTATAACTCATATCATAAATTTTAATTAAAAATAACATTTTTATAGGATCTATCAATATTTATGCAGCCCTGGTCATAAACCTGGCCTCAGTCGCGGCTACGTGTTATCAAACCTAGCCCCGGTCGTTTACTACCTGTAAATAACAATTTATTTAGAAAAAACTGATTCAAACAAAATCAAACTTTAAGCTTATAAAATGAAAATCATTATTGAATAAAAATAACTTTTTTTATATACAATACTTAACCTTAGTTTTCAAATAACAGTAGTCAGTCTTCTTGATTTTACAATAAAAAATGTCATTAACATGCCTGTAAGTTGTGAGATTCTTGAACTTATATTCTCTTATACTCTGTCTGTTAAATAGACTAAGTAGATCAATAAGATACAGCTGCATATCATCAAGTGATATATTAGGAAGAAGTGTTATGTTGTTTTCCAATCGTCAATAGAAAATGGCAAGAACAACCTATTTCCAAGAATAAATATTTATTTTTATTTTACTTGATTTTTATTATTATGAGATTGAAAGTACTTTGAATTACTCCACATGATAACTTTTTTTAAAGTTAATTATATAATATATATCAAATTTATTATAACTAATAAAATTATTATTTTAGATAATATATAGAGTTATATGATATTTGTTTTATATTTTAGCAGAAAGAAACTCGTTTTACAGTTATATCGGTAGTTACATGACATGGTTGTATCTTGGATATTTATAATTTTTGAAGTTTGCTCCAAAAAATGCTCAAAATATTGTAATCTTTGATGTGGATTTATCTCTGAACAAAGTCGCAATGAAGAAATAAAAAAAGATATAATTTATTGACATCTATAAATATTGTTTTTATCCACATTGTCAAAAGACCTAACTTTAAATACATCCCAATTATATTTAAGTGAGATACAATCTCTTGCCATATAGTATTGCATATATTGCCATAGTTGTATTGCATAGGTTGTATTGATGGTAACCGAAAAAGCTATGTTTACATTTATATTGCCAAAACTGGACTGGGTAAGAAAAACAAAACGCGTCATCTATTATCTATTAACTATTTAACTATCAAGAATATAGATTAGGGCATCCCGTACTTTTCAAAAAACATGTTTTTTCATTATAAAAACTTGGCCCAAAGTATTTTTTGCCTGAACATATATACATTTTAGTTCAGTTTTAAAAAAGTTGAATTAAAAAAGTCTTCATTTGCAAAAATTGGTCTTTTGTTGACCAAAAAATTAACTTTAGACAAAAACAGATTTTTTTGCGGAAGCAACGAAAAGCCCAAGAAACTTCTTGATAAAATATCAAACACTGAGAAATGTTACGGGTATATAAATTATTTTAAATATTTGTATTGAAGCATTTTCAATATTTCATTTTACTATTCAGTCATATAGTCATATAGTCGTGATATAAAATATATAATCAGTAACGAGTGGTATAAAAACAAGAAAAAAAGCAAGCACATTAATGTCCGATTTAATAGGTAATAAAATTGTTGTGAATAAAATATTTTCTTTATATTATTAATATTTTAATGATATTACTAAAATAATATTTATAATACAAAGATAATATTATATTCACAACAATTATATCATTTAATGTTATTAATTTATTTTATTACTATTATCATGAGTATTAAATCATGAATACATTTTCTTTAATAAATTTTATCAACAACAACATTATGAACAGTAACTATTTTATCAACAAAAATGATAAGAATAACAATAATAATAAATTAAAAACTATATATAATATGATAATATTTTATCTCCAGGAAAAGGAAGAGACTTTATACTATCTGAGCTACCAACTCTTGGTGCTGTTCTTCGTAAAGCTATACTGCTTAAAGAGTTGTAAGAAAAGAGGATATATACATTAGATGATTTGATTAGGGAGACAAGATTGGAAGTTGTTAATCAATGGAAAAAAGCAAATTCAGATTTTTCATCTCCAGTAATATTTACAGATAAGTCCATTGATAGAAAGATCAAAAAAAGTTATTGTGATGTTCAGGATATTTGCAGAAAAAGTTTAACCAAAAAGGAAAAAAATTGACAACATAATGGATTCTATGTCACGTCTGTTTGATATAACTAATTGTAAATGTGCAATTCTTTACTGTAATGAATCAAGTTGTCTTGTCTGTGAACGAAAAGTTCATATTAACTGTAAATGTGAAAAATCAGCAAGGATCCCCTTGATAGAGTTAGAATTTATTCAATCACAGAGAAACAAAGAGGGGGACAATGCTCAAGTTGTGACAGATTGTAAAGAGGTTGAAAGAAGCAAAAAGCAATTGAGCGAAGCAGTAAAAAAGAACATGATCTGAAAAAGTTCAAAGAAAAAGAGATAATAAATATTTGCTGTTTGAAAAAAACATATGATGAGTTTTTGGAAAATTTTAATGACGAAGTAGAGTGGTCAAACAGTGAGTTAGAGTGTTCTTATAACACAGAAAATTCTCATGTACTAGATAAAAGCGAGGGTTTTAAATTAAAGAGAAATTATATGAAGATACAAAATACAGCTATTGCTGCAATTAGGTATGAAGTTTCAAACACTGCTGCTGCTGCTATTGCTTCTGGGTTTTTAAAAGATTTGGTGGAGGCTAAAATTGTTCCGGAATCAGCTATTTATTTGTTATTGGACAAAAACAAAGTGCATAGAGCCAAAGATAAAGTTATGTCAGAGTGTCAGAATATTGGAGAAAATAGGTTTGAGTGTGAAGATATTTCTTGCATTCTTTTTGATGGAAGAAGTGACAAAACAAATGTATTGACATCTAATGATGAAACTAAAAAATTTTATCCTTCAATTCAAAAGGAAGATCACTATACTTTGACTGATGAATATGGTAAATATCTTCATCATTTAACCAAAGAAGAAATACTTAAAAAATCAAAAATCAAATCTGCTGAACATAATGCAAATAAAATATTTCAGTGGTGTAATTTGCATGGGGTAAAAGATAGCTTAAAATTCATTGGTTGTGATAACACGGCAACAAATACAGGTCATATTGGAGGTGTTATCCATTGTTTAGAAACTAGATTAGAAAGAAAATTAGGATGGCTAATATGTTCTCTTCACACAAATGAACTTTGTATTCGACATTTAATAGAAGAGCTTGATGGTAAGACAACCTCAAAGACAGGATTTTCTGGACCCATTGGGAAGTTGCTTACAAAGATTACTGAAATGGAAAGAAATTATAGTTTTAAGCCAATATCTATAGGTCCTGGTCTAATTGAACTTCATGAAGAAATAGTAGAAGAGTTATCTTCAGATCAGAATTATGCCTATAAAATATGCCAGACAGTAATTAATGGAACTCTTACCGAAGATTTGGCTAACCAAAAACCAGATACTTTAGTCCATTCAAGGTGGCTCAATACAGGTTCTTCCTTGCTTTTATTGTGGGTATGCAAGCATGGGTTAGAGGGGGACAACCTAAAAAATCTAGTATTAATTGTTAAGTTTCTTGTAACAGTTTACTTCCCTATGTGGTTCCAAATTAAAGTGAAGCACAATTGGATAGAAGGGCCACAACACATCTTGAACCAACTCACCCTTATAAAACTTCAAGATGAAAATGTACCAATGATTATTGAAAAGTATGTGAGATCTTCTGCATGGAATTCTCATTCCGAAATTTTATTGCAAACATTACTCTGCAGCAAAAATAAAATTGAAAGAGAATTTGCTGTTAATAAAATTCTGGAAATTAGAAAAAATTTAGAAATGGGAAATCTAGCTTCCAGAACATACAGAGCTTATAACATGGGAAGAGGCTTATGAACCCATCTTAACCTGTCAAATGAACATAAGTGAGCTAGAAATGATTGTGGATTGTCCTATGGTAGTTCCATATTTCCCTGTTCACACACAAGGAGTTGAGAGGGCAGTTAAATAGGTAAAGGGCTTTTCCTTATACTTAATAATATGTTAATTAATAGAAACTTTCAAAAAATATTCTTAAAATATGTTTTTTTTAAGGTAACTGCAGCTTCTGAAAGAGTGTTTGGTTTTGAGAGGCGAGATGGATTTATTCGTGCAAGAGCAGAAAATAGAGCAATAATTCCTCGTTTTAACAGCAAACAGGACCTCATTTTAGTTTAGCATATATTTTTATCTTATTTATATTTATAGTATTTCTAATATAATAAATTAGAAAGATAGAGACATGAGTTTCATTTTTGCCAACTTTAACTTGTTTAGCTTTTATAGTGTAAAACAAGCATTTAAGAAACTTTTTATATATAGGAAAAGGAAGAAGGGGGGCGTGTGCGTCATTACTAAATTTTAAAACTGTTCTTTATTTACTTTACTGAAAAATGTTAAAACACACACAAAAAAAAAATTCGATGTCTTTATGGGATGTTCTTAGACATGTAAATTTTTGTCCCCCTCCCCATTTCAATCAAATTTTGAAAATTTAAGGTCTGTTTTTGCAAATGATGCATCTATTCTGGTAAAAAAAATTTTGTCTTTTCTTAATGTATGTAATGTACCTAATGGCAAAAAAATCCTAAGGGCCGACATTTTAATAAATGTTGAAAAGAACGGGATGCCCTAATATAGATTCTATATTATTATTTTAAGATTATAACTTTTTATTTAGCTGATTAAACAATATTACAATTTTCATATAATAATGTAAAAAAACAAATAAGATCATATGCACCATAATATAAACTTTGTAAATTTAACTGTTATAATCAGTCATTCTCAAAGAAGGTAAGAAAGATGTGTTTATCGTCACAACTTTTTCATAGAGCCGCTGTATTTACTCATTAAAAATATTTTAACGTTTTTTACAACCAAAAACCAAAAAAATATATATATGTATATATATATATATATATATATATATATATATATATATATATATATATATATATATATATATATATATATATATATAATACTTTTATTAAATGTCGTTGTAAGATTAAAAAAAACATATCTATCTTGGACTGCCGAGAGCTTTCATGACGCCCGGGCCAAAGCACATAGTAGGCATCCTTTTAAGCATGCATAACTTTAAATAGGATTTAATTTAAAACCAAATGCTATCATGCATATTTATGATTGCGTACGTTTTTAAAATGATTTATTTTTTAATGATGTATACAGATGGGAAAATAGGCTGTAGACCTACAGTCCGCGCCAAACGAGTAGCACATGCAATAATGTAGTAATAAAAACAGGTGTATAAACGTATTAAATTTAACACAAAAACTAATACGTATTTAACACAAGAAATAAAATGCAAAAAAAGAAAATTGTTTTCGCTTTTGTTTAAAACATGCAAAAAACAAAAAATTATTAAAATGAAAAATACATCATGTGCCAAACCAATAGCACACACACCATTTCAGCAGGTTTTAGAGATTACTAAGACGTAGAAACGCACCTAATAGTCAATCTTTTTATCTTTCTTTATAATAACCTAATTTCAACGCTTAGGCATTGATGAAATGAGCGTTTCAAGCAAAGATTGGAGGACTTTGTTCCATTCCATCTGGATGGCCATTTTCAGTTCCGTGGCGTTACTGTATAGTTTTCCATTTGCATACACGTAATGAGACAAAGAACCCCAAATGTTTTCAGTTGGATTCAAGTCGGGTAACAACGCTAGATGATCAAACAATTGGATGCCACGTTCCGTTACAAATTCCATCACGGTCTTTGCCATATGAATCGATGTATACAAAAACGTTCCAAGTCATAAAAACTGTTTTTTCGGGGAACGAGAAAAAACTTATTAAATCCAAAATTATTACTTTATTAATTTCAAAAAAAAAATTTGGGTGCTTTTTGACATCTTTAAATATTAGATTTGTTAAAATATATATCAGAATTTTTGATATTTATATGTATTATACATAGTTAAAGTTGTCTGACTTGAAAATAGTTTTTATGACTTAGAACGTTTTTGTATACATCGATTCATATGTATTGATGCGTTATCTTGCATAAAGATAAACTTATGTCCATAGTTGGCATGCCCATAAGGCATTAAGTAATCAGAGAGTGTAATAATATAGTCTTCAGCTGTTTGTTTCCCTTCTAAGAACTTTAATTCAGATAACTCAACCTTGGAAAGTGCACTCAAAATCATGACACCACCACCACCACCATTTTGTCTGGATAAGAAAGTATCTTGTTTAACTTGCGGAAATTCACTAGCCTTTATCTTTTAAGAATCTGGTTCAACCAGATGAACGAGAATTTGAAAGAAACAGTCTTTACAATGTCAAATCTTGATTGAATTTTTGAAATAAAATGATTAAGAGCAATGCTGAAGATATTTATCATAAATTGTTTCTGAAGGCTCTCATAGCAGAAAACTACATTTGCATATTATTGTAATATTGTTATATATTATAATATTCATCCATAACAGATTTTTTTAAATAAACAATTCTTTATAGGAAGCTACCGATGTTCCTCATAACTGCTTCTCTCATCATAATTGACAACTTTAATTTTAGTAATGCTACCATCCGAAAAAAATTATTAAATTAAATAGGGGATTATTAAACTTTTAACAAAATTAATTAATGTTTAAGAAAGCAAATTCATTGGAAACGTCACTGTGAAGTGTTGCACCTTTATGCTACTGGTAAATGCATTTGATCTCAAACATAGTATATGTAATTTTACAAATTATACTTAAGCTTTTGTAAGCACTATTGCTCTCAAACTTATTTTAAATTAAGAAAACATTATCTTGATTATATGCCCTGTCGTTATATGCCGTCATTTATTTTGACATAAGTTGTGCTTTATTTACTCTTATTCTTGAAATTGGTATAAGACTAAAATCAATTTCCTGGAAAAATGTTTTCCCTATAACATTATAAAGTTACATTACGTCTCAATCGGTTACAAGTAACATGGTTACATTCACTAATTTTTAATTAAATATTAAGTAAATAAACTTGAAAATGCAGTAAACAGTAAATGTAGTTAATGCAAATGCAGTAAAGTTTAACCAATTGAGACCTTGTAACGTAACCTAACTACATCTAAATTTGAGACGTAACTAAAATACGTCTCAAATATAGATTTTCTTAACGTTACGTTATGTCTCAATTCTTAAATGTTTTACGCTTTAGACGTTTAGAGTTTGCTCCATGTCTGGAAGTTAGCTTTCTCAAAGACCAAAAAATGCTGAATCTGCCCCTGCAATCCAGTAGCCAATATTTGATAATTCGTCAATAAGAGAGATTTAGAATACAAAATGTTAACAATACCATTTTAAGAGATAAAAGGATTTTAAAATTAAATGTTGTTAATTACACCGAAGCTGAAAGAATACTCAGTACAATGAATAATATAATTTTTGAAAAGATAAATATTTTATTAATAAAAATAATAAGTCATTTAATGACAATTGATTTAATCAGAAAATGTGTTCAAGCTTTATATTAAACTATGGCTGAGACGAGGTCATCATCTCGCCAGTGACAAACGTGTTTAAGAATCAGTTTCTATTTTGACCAGCCAAAAACAAAGTTTAGTCTTTCAATTATTAAATTAGATTTTAAATACAATGTATTTTGTTTCTCCTATGTAAATACACAATTAAATACATCATTTTACTTTAATTGTCCATTCACGCTGTAAAAACTTTTATTTATCTAATTTCTGTTTTCACACTTTAATCTTTATACCTCTTTTCCATTTCTTCATGTTTTCCTGACTCAAAAAATTTTCAACTTTTTATGTTTTCAGTCAGCTGATAGGCATTATTTGATATTAGAAGCACTCAAACAAGTTTGAAAAAATATCTAACATATCTTCAATAATATTTAGCTTACCAGAAATAGAAGCGCTGACTGAAGAGTTTTTTAAAAATTTGTTTAAAAAAAATTACCTAACGACCTGTGCGCAAATCTGTTAAAAGAGGAGCCAAGAATTTATTACAAAACCAGGGCCGTCCCAAAGAGATTTTATTAATGGGGGGGGGGGGGGGAGGAAGTGATTGTTGCCCGATATTTGCAAACTGCCAATCATAGATCCAATTTTGCCGACTCTAATGTCCAATTTGCCGACTAATAAAACTTGTAGGGGGCTAAACTTCCCTACGCCCCCCTTGGGACAGCCCTGTGCAAAACATGCAATTTATCAAGGATTATTTTTGATAAAGAAAAAGTCTTATCGATTTTGATTCTTAATCAAATATATATAAAAAAAAGCTTCAAAACGGATACGTCACTGACAATAGACCTCAAATATGTATTTGTCTTAGAATACTTTTAACTCTTCGTACGTCAGTGTCAACAGGTGAAAGGTTTTTCAGAAAATTAAATTTAATAAAATGTTGTTTACGTTAGAAAAGAGAACAGAACCGGCTTATTAAATTTTTTTTTGTTATTCAAAATAAGCTTTAACAATGTTTTTACATCATAAAAATACAACGCATAAAAATTTCAACTAGGGCTGGCAGAAGACAAAGTCTTATCATCCAGTCCCGTTAATATAACTGAAAAATACAGCTGATAATAATGAAAAAAAGAAAAAAAAAAATTAAAACGAGAACTGTCTAAGCAATCAGTTTACTGTCTATAGAAAAAAATAAAAAATTAATTATTTCTTCATATTATTTTTTTAAACTTTCTCTTTTTATTCTACTTTTATTATTATACATGCATACACACACGCGTGCGCGTACATACATACATGTCTGTTCATATATACATACAATACTGAATAAATCTGGATTATATTGCATCTACAAATTGCGTCAGTATTATAAAATAAAATAACACCATACGTGTTTTAAGTACCATACAAGATAAATTAAGATGTTGCGTCAATTAATAACATTAAATCACCTAAGATTAACAAAAAGTAAAAACATTGAATATTAGGATTACCAAAAGTTTTTAATAATAGGATAGTAATTGCTTTGTATCAAAATCAAATAAGTGTTGTTTTGTTGCTTGTTTAAAATGTTGAAAATAAAGTTTTTATATTACTTGTTAAAAGCAAGTTCCAAAAACGCGGCCCTCGGCAAGATAACAAAAAATCAGCTTGTTTTGACAACGCTTTTGGTATAAAACACATTAAATACTTTTTTCAATTGAACATTAGTTAGTAAAAACTATAAATTATGAAGATGTTACAAACAGCGAAAAGCAAAGCTTGGAAAGCTGTTTTTTAACATTCTCGTTTTTAACTGCTTCCCTAAAAAAAGTTAGTTTCTCTAAAACTCGCTTTTTTAGCTTTGTTCCGTTTAGAACAAATAATTAAGGTTCTTTTATTGGTATTACTATTCCAAAAAAACTTTAATGTGACTAAAAAAACATCAATGCAAACGCTTAACTTTGATGGCAGCAAATCAAGCAGCATTGTCGTTTTGGCAAAGCAAATGTCGTTTTGGCAAAGCTTCAACAAGTCAAAATAGTGAACCGAATCAGTGCAAAAATTAAAAATGCAAGATTTGACTTTATAAAACATGCATATTAAAGCGATGTGTAAAAGACACTAAATTTTATAACACTAAAAAGTGTTGCACAGGTTACAATTCAATTAGAACTTCAAAAGCTCTAAATGTCACAACAACAGGAATACAAAAAAAAAATTAAATTGCTTTTATTTTCGTTGCTATATTATTGGATGGTTTTTTAACTTTTATCGTTAGTTGTTGTTTTTTTAAGTTATCTTTATAGCTTGCTTTTTTCAATTTAATAAATTTTCTTAAGAAAAAAAAAAACTTTCTCTCCATATAATTAAATACAGCTTAAAATTTTCTATAGCTGAAGTTTTAATTAAAAGTCTTATTTCTATTTCATTCGACCCGATTTTACTCTGTGTAATACAATATTTTAAAAGCAAATTGTAAAAGCTTAGTAGATAACATGTTTTTAAGGCAATTAGTATAGGAGATTGATAATGTGCCTAAAAATAGTATCAAGGTTAGAACTATGGAAACTCTTATAAAGATTATAAAAACAAAGAATGATACCCTCAAACATTATTCCTCAGTAATGCTCAATCAATTTGAAAATAAACTATATAACAAAATGATAATAAAAATTATTTGTGTAAAATAAGAATAATTATCGCTTTATTATTATTACTACTATTATTTTTTTTAAATAAATTGAAATGAGGCAAATACCAAATATTATTTATGTAAATATGGTATTTAACATGACTATATTTACATCTAAAATAACATCGAACATACTGCAAATCTGGTTGCACTACCGCTCCTACTTTCTGCTTTTTCTAGTAGTTTACTTGAAGGTGCTGGTTAACAGCACCTTTAAGAACAATTATTTTCAGGTTGGCGCCTAGGGTTGTACGTTGAAGCACAGTTTTTATGAAATTAAATTAACACCACCGAGTTGGCAAGTAAACTATAAAAATATAGAAGTTATAAAATTTTTCCTTTAGCGTCAAAAGAAGCAGCAATTTTAATTTCAACTTGTGGCACTAAATTTTAGGTATATCATCCCATATTCACGATACATACCATTAGTCCATAGTAATATTCCGTTAAATTTTAACAAACTTTTGGTTTTAAAATTACGATATAAAATCGTTTTTCAAAAAAAGTTTAAGTTTTGTATAAATTTTGGTCAAAATCTTTGCACAAAAATAAAAAAGATAAATTAAACTTTTGTTATTAAAAAAATGTTATCTTAGCAACGTGAAGTTTTAACGTATCAACAGAGAAACGCAAGACTCAAATTTTGAAAAACATAACGAATGCTTTGAATTGTTAGAAAAAAGATTAAAAGTTTAAAAAAATATTGAACTCCTCGTTTACATGCAGACATTTATTAAGAAAAAGCTAAAGATCTGACTATGTTTTGTGCAACTTCTTGTGATAAAAGCAAATAGTGTAATAAAGTAAGTGCAATTATTTTTGAACTGCTACGGAATGCCTGCAAATATACCATAAAAAGTATAAGGAAAGCGTACTTGCTGAAACAAATGAAGTACCAGAGAATACTGAAATTTAGGATAACATTTCAAAAAATAAGATAAAAATTCCCCTAAAAAACTCCAGATACGACTACAAGTAAAAGAAAAACTTCCACAAAAGAGGAGTTATTTAGTTATTTCATAGAAGAAGAGTTATTTATCGATTTTTATCGTTATTCAGGTTATTTATCGATTTTTATCGTTATTCAGGTTATTTATCGATTACTATCTGTAAATTTTAGAAAAATTTTTTTTGTTGTTATTTATTTTGTTATCTTGACTTCATGTCTGTTTTTAATGCAATTTTTATGTATGTTTTATGTTGCCTAATTTTTATGTAGTATGTTTTATGTTGTTTAATTTTATATAATGTAACTTTTTATACTGAAAAATAAATTAATAAAATAAAACTTAATGTTGTCAAAATTATTCAAACTGTAAAGGCTCTTAAATACCATTGCAAATCCTAAGAACTTGGTCATTGAAGAGAATAATGCTTAACATTTATTATTCATGAGTCTTTTTTTAGTTTAAATCTTTAGTTTTTATTTATAAGAATCAGTTTAGTTTGAATTTTTAAGGATCAGCATTTTGAATTTGTAAAATTGTTTTCCTAAAACTACTAATCACTTTCCACAGAGAAAAGTTTTTTTAACTCTAAAATTTTATAGATAAATTACTTTGATTAAATATGAAAAAAGAGAGACATTAAACAAGGAGTATAAACAAGGTTTTTCATATAGAAAAACCTTGTTTATACTCCTATAGAAAATTTAATGCTTTTTTGAATGTTTTGAAATATAAAAGGTGACTTAATTAGTTGCAGATAAAGTTCTGTAAAACTCATTGAGTAGAAACCAGAGATGTAATCAAGAAGTTAAAGGACTAAGAATAAGACCAAGATATTATGACTCAAGACAGAGACAAAAACCAAGACTTAAAAATTCAAGACCAATACCAAGATCAAGACATCAAAAAGGCAACCCAAGACCAAGACTTTGAAAATTTTCAAAAGGCCAAAAGCAATACTTAGATTCTTAGAAGTTTAACACAACTAGACTCATACTCGCCCATGTATGTACACTATTGGGCTATTAGGTCAGCTATCGTTTTCCATTTAGACATATTTATTTATAAAAGAACGTAAATACGCATGATAATATAATTATGTTATGGGAAATTCCTCAGTGCGCTGTTGCAGTATACTAAAGATATCTTACAATAACAAATAAGATAATTACAATAACAAAAAACTAACAGGTTTCTTCTATTGTTCAAAACGAATATGTACCAATAAAATATGACTCAAGATCATTGTACTGTGAAATTAACAATAGCATACAATTTTAACCCTAACCCTGGCAAAAGCAAACATGTTATACTTTTTTTAACTATACCCAGTGGGGATGCGTTGTTTAGGGGACGTCCATTGGATATCTTACGGACATCTAGATGTCCGTAAAACGTCTGACGGATGTCCCGTGCCTTACTGGGTAGTAGTTACATACTATTGTTACAAAAAAATAAAAATAAAGTCAAGGTTAAATATTTTCTTTAAGTACTTTTTGAAAGAAGTAAAACAGGCATTTAAGTATCACTTGGTTTCGTAACTTAAATAACACGTTAATCCTAGAAATAGCATTTTATTATTAATTACTAATCCAAACAAAAGCTGTTGACAGTTTTTGCAAGGATCAAGTGTAGTAAAGGTCGGAGAACAAGACCAAGACTCCAGGTTTTCATGATCAAGGGTAAGACCAAGACACCAAGCTTCAAAACCAAGACCAAGACAATTAAATATTTTAAGTTTCGAGACCTACATTTCTGGTATAAACTAATAAAATGGATAAATATTAAGATTATTGTTTGCATTATTTTTATTGTTATTTTTTTTATTAGTATTATTATTTTAATAATTATTATTGTTATTTTTTTTGCATCTGAAAAAATTTAACTGCGTGAATAGTCATAGAAGAAGTAAATAACTATTTTTTTGTTCAATTGCATACGTTTCGTTTACTTTTGTCTCAAAATAGCGTAATAATGAAGCAATTACGAAGTAGCATAAAATTAAACTTTAAAAGACTATTGCATCGAACTCCACTTTTTATTGAAACGCCATTGCAAGCTACTTACTGAGTGTAGTCACAATTTTATTTCACCCTATATCAGGTTAGTTTCTGAACAGTCTTGTTTGCAAAACAAAAATTAGTTTTAGTGTAAAGTTGCAATTAAAATTAGACGGGTAACATAGGTTCATAAATTGAATTCAATTTGATAATGCTTATTTCATATAAAAGCTATTCGTGCCCTATTGCTATTTTGAATAATTTTCATTGTTTTATTTCTTCTAAAACTAATCAAAATATTTAAGAAATATTTTGATTAGTTTTAGAAGAAATATATTCTTTCATTTATGTAGCTTTTTGCTACGAGCCCTAAAATTTCTTTGAATTTTCAAACATTATCGGTTTTTGTATTAAAATATTGTTTTAAAATATTGCAATGATTATTACTGCTTCATTTTCTTTTTTACTATTCACCTCACTTCAAACAAGATTATTGAAAACAATGAGAAAAATGTTTTATTAATTAATGGATGCAACATTGTAAATTTAGATTAGCTTTTGTGGTTTTTTTTCCGTAAGGGGATGGTCAAAATGCGACTTTTAGTTTTTATTTAAGTATTATTGCTTGAATTGTTAAACAAAATCATTGCATTCTTTAGATAGCTTTTATGTCAATTTTTTGCTAACCAAGAAACTGGCGATTAAACGAACTATGCGAACATTAGAAAAATTTGCCGCAATAATTTTACTTTACCGTTACATTGAAAACTCTTTGTGGTCTAAAACAAATAATTTGCGAAAGTCAATTTTAAGTATTTTCTAAATTGACGGTTTCCATTAAGAATCTCTTAATTTATAATTGAATATATACAAATTACAACATGACATTTTATATGTTTTCGGTTATCATTTTTAGTTTACATTATTTAGTTTTTAAATTAAAAGAAATTTGCTGAGAGTTTTACGCCAATTACACAATTTAAATACAAAAAAATTAATAATTACACCCATTCGAAATCGCGCACCCATTTAAATCGCAATTAGTCAAGTGAAATATAAAAGCATTTTTGGTCTATTTCAATTTGTTTTTCATTTAAACTAATAATTAAGTGCAGTAATATATATGTAGTTATATAGGTTTTGAAAATTAAAGAAAATTCAACATGAATCTACAAAACTTTAAATTTTAAAGCACTTATTACTATACATGTTAAATCCTGTCAAACGCATATACAGCTTGTATATAAGTTTGTAATAATAACATGAATATCTATGAACATTTTGCATTTTTATACATAATTCATTTATTTGATAATTGAAAATTTGGTTTCTTTTTATAAGAATGATTATTAAAATTAAATGAAACGTTTTGTGGAAAATGTCTGCAAATCTTCCATATGAGCTGACAAAGTTTAAAGAGCATACCAAACTACTTAAACAAGTTAAAAAAGAAACTGATAGAGCATTCTATGAAATTCAGCAATCTGGTCATTTTCCACAGGAAACACTACGTGCATATCTTTTACCTCAAGATGAATATCACGAGTTAGCTAATATTTGTGAAAAGCCACCTACAATAATTGTTCTTGGAACATCTTGTTATGCAAAAGTATGTGCAATTAATGAATTAGTTGGTGAACCAATTCTTCCTATTATTGAAGATGGAGATAAGTCTACTATGTGGCGAATGGTGCGATTTAAACATGGCTACTATTCTACACTCAGTTTAGTATTGCCAGATAGTTATGAGTTAGCTGCTGCACTTGATGCATATGAAGGAACATGGCGATCTGTTCCACGAGCAGATTTAGAACTTAGAGGCCGGGATCGTTGTGATCCAGCATTAACTGCAGCAGTAGCTGAAGTTAGTTTAGATCATCCTTTATTAAAAACAGGTGCAGAAATAATTTGTTCACCATCCAATTCAGGAAACTGCGTTGAACAAGTCTTTAAAACCTGTGTAGCAGAGATTTTGCCAATCATTATATTTGCAACTGACACAGATACTATTGAACAAAAGGTAATTGCAGCTGTTGTTGATATTGTTTATGTATTTTTATTTCATGCATTTTTAACATTTTGTGTCTACCACATATTTTTGTACTTATTTTTAAAATTAGAAATCTTTTTTAAAAGGTAGTATAAGCTAAAAAAAAATTTTTTTTTCATTATGAGAAAGGTTTTTACATATTCTAAAAACACTTTTCAAGTTTTAGTAATTTATTTAAATTTAACTTTTACTGCTTCTTTTTTTTTATTTTTTGTTTTTTTTTATATTTAATTTAAACTTTGTTTATATGAAATTAAAAATATCATGTTGACATAAATAAGTAATTTGACATAGTTGGAAAAAAAAAGATAGAATTAGAACTTTATCGGCAAACTAATTGAAAAATTATCTTAAAAATTCAAAAAAGGAATTTAACTTAGTCTTTTTGTGTTTTTAGTCTTTTTTTTTTTTTCAAAACTGAGATATTTTAAATTAAGCAAACCTTTTAGAATTAACTAATGCTGATAAGTACAAAAAATGCACTACAATATTTGAAAAAATATGTGAGAATATACAATAAAAAAATAACTTTAAACAAGTTTTTTGATTAAAGATTTTATATAAGATCTTGCTAACCATACACCTTATACATAATAAGGTGTGTATACTTTAAACATTTGTAAGTGTGTATATTAAAAACATTTTAACAGTTTTTAATGAGTTTTTTTTTTTTTAAAGTTAGTTTAAAGTTGTGCTAAAATTTTACTTTTTAACCGTTTTAATTTTATTTATTATTATTATTTTTAACATATAACTTGAACAGAAAATGAACAGACCTTCAAACAATTTTGGAATATTGCAGAGTTAAGAAATATAGCAAATAAATTTAAAAAGTTTATTTTGCTTGTAAACTAAATAAACTTTTTAAATTTATTTGCTAGATATCATTTACATTTTTTTATATACAAAAGTAGTATTTTGTATACAAATATCTTACCTTTTTTTTCTTCTATACATAGACATTATAATCAATAATATGTAATAGAACATTGTCCCCATTTATATTTAAATTACGATTTAACAGTACATGCATGTGTTTTTGTGATACAATAGTTCAAATAATAATATTTATTTATCAGAGTTGGTTAATTTTATGTTATTATATATATATATATATATATATATATATATATATATATATATATATATATATATATATATATATATATATATATATATATATATATACACACAGTATGCGACAAAAGTGTTTACATGTTTTTGAAAAATATTCTTTTTTAAAATAAATGATTGAAATACATTATATATCAATATATATATACCAAAATAAAGGTAATTCATTGTAGTTTCATGTTTTGAGCCTGAATTTAAATGAATGAGAAGTGTTTATAGCAAATTATTTATTGAAACAAAATGTCAGATGTAAACAGTTTTGTCGCAATTTATGCTATTATTAATTTTAATGCGAAATTAATACTTTGTGTAGCCTCCACGACTTCTAATGACTGCTGTAATTCTCGCAGGCATGCTACCAATCAACTTCTTGCATTCTTCAACAGTTATCGAACTCCAAACATACTCAACTCATTCCCATAATTCTTTGTCGACTGGCTGCTCTTGTTTCATAATTATAAACTCGATTCTTCACAATAGACCAAAGATTCTCGATCGGGTTAAGATCGGGACTTTGCGCAGGCCACTCTAGAATCTTAAATTTCTTCGAATTTAGGAATTCTAATGTGATTTTTGCCTTGTGCTTTGGATCATTGTCTTGCATAAAGAGTGTCGAACGAATTTGCTTTCACCATCCTCGTAAACTAGGCAAATAGCCATTGTTTAAAATGTCAATATAATGTTTCGCATCCATTATTCCATCAATTTTTATGATTTTACCAACACCAGACGAAGAGAAACATCCCCAAAACAACAACTTTCCGCCGCCATATTTTACTGTTGGAATAAAGTCACGATCAGAAGTTCCTTCTCCAGCTTTTTTCCATACATATCGAATGCCATCAGAGCCAATCAAGTTAATCTTGCTTTCATCTGTCCAAATCACCTTACTCCACTCAGCAAAAGTCCAGTTTTCATACTTCTTTGCAAATTCCAATCGTTGTTTACGATGTTTCGGTGTTAGTAGTGGTTTCTTGATCTTCTTTTTTGCCTTGAATCCAATTCTCTTGAGTTCTCTCTGCACTGTTCGAGTACTTACCACTGTACCTTGAGCATTATTTAATTGTTTCTTTACATCGTGTGCTGATTTTGCTTTATTTGTCATGATTAATCTAGAAATTGTTCTCTGATCTCGAGTAGTGAAAATTTTCTTGCGTCCATTTTTGTTGCATTTCTCCTCTATATCGTTTCGCTTCTTAATTTTATAGACTAAGCAATAAGATATATTAAGTTCTCGTCCTATCTCACGAAGAGACAATCCTGATTTAAGCTTCTGAAAAGCTAAATTTTCAATTTCTTTCAACACTTTCTTCATTCTTTCAATTATAATTTTTCTGTTGTTTACATTACGAATTTTAAGTATAAATAAACCGTTTATTACTAATTGAGATATGTTTTATTTAAACAAATTAAAAATATAGCCACAAAGTATTAATTTCGCATTAAAATTAATAATAGCATAAATCGCGACAAAACTGTTTACATCTGACATTTTGTTTCAATAAATAATTTGCTATAAACACTTCTCATTCATTTAAATTCAGGCTCAAAACATGAAACTTCAATGAATTACCTTTATTTTGGTATATATATTGATATATAAACATGTATTTCAATCATTTATTTTAAAAAAGAATATTTTTCAAAAACATGTAAACACTTTTGTTGCATACTGTATATATATATATTGTTATTAGTTATGATTTATACTATAAAAATAATTGAAAATGCATAAAATGGTTATAACCAGCATTGGTTATACATGAAATATATTGGAAACAAGAAAATAATGCTTCATTTAAAAAGTTTGATTAAGTTGATGATTAAACTGACTGAATAAAGTTTGCAATCACATTACATCCTCAAGCATTATTTGTTCAAGAGTTCCTTAATGAAGGATTTAACAAATTAACTGGTTTTTTAAATTATAACTCTGCTATGTTTAAGCAATTCTCGTTGAAAAGCTCTATAATGATGGTTATGATGATGGTGGTTAGCAAAAATCACCTCTTTGTTTTTCTTTCTAAAATATTTCATATAGTATTGTAACTAAAAAAGTTAAAAAGGAGGTCTAAAAATCATGGTTACAATCAGGAGCAATGAGCCAATCTGATGGAAAGTTAAAAACTTTACATGTTTTTTTTTGTGCAAACTTTAGCTGGCATTAGATAAATTTAAAATATTTAATTTTTAGATAAATGTTAACTACTTTTTTCATGGAATAATTTCAAGAAGTTTTTTTACAGTACAAAAACTAGCAATACAACTATATAAAAAAAAACATAGGTGTTGAACTATTCATTGACTTTATTCATTGACACATTCCACCATTTAAAATTTAAAACTGAACCTTATAATATTATTTTCTAGTTTTACTAAATTTTTTTAAATCTAATTTACTCCTAACAAAGCTGCAAGAAACTACAATTTCTAGTAGGAGTTATAAAGAAACAAAGAATAATGTTAAAGAGTTTAAATGTTAAAAGCTTATAATGCTATAGGCTTTGTTGAAACATTTAGGCTCTTCAGAAACATTGTTGTTTTGTGTTTTGGACTAACATTAGATACAAGTTTTTATGAAAAGATCCAACAGTTCAAGCAATCAAAATCACTTCAAAACCAACAAAAACAGTTCAAAACCTCTTTTTGCTAGTCACTGTGACTCCTAAAGCACATCCTACTTTTTACCATGTTCTAGAATACATTAAATGCCATGGCACTTCACTTAGTTTATTCAGCAAACAGATAACAGAAGCAATGCATTCAATATTCAAACAACAATAGATACAAAAGAAACAAATCCTATCTTGATTATTTATCTCCAGAAGATTATATACACCTCAAGCAATGAGCTATGCTGTTGTCTCAGTTGGTCTAACAGCAATTCATATAAAACATGACACTGCTAAAGCTCTGATATTTTACAGCCGTAAATTGAATCATCCTCTTTGAGAGTAACCACTGAGTTTGAGAAACCATACTTCCAGTTAGCCTCAGAACCATTAAAATGAGTTTTAGAGCTGTACCCTAATTATAAAGAGATAAAAAAAGAGTTACATAGCGACTATAACAGGTTTACATTTACACCAGCCTAATAGGTGAAAAAAAGTCTTGCAAGGCTAGTAAACAGAGTTTTTTTTGCTTTCTACAAGAAAGAAGCTGGATGCAGTAAACATCTGCTCAAGATGAGTATTTATTGAGATATTATCTGTAGCTCTCACTCAACAAAGGCAGAATTTTTGAAAAAGAAAAGCTTAAGAGAAAAAGGCTCTGACATTTTTATGTAAGAGTTTTCTCTTAGCCTGCATAGAAGCAAATCTTAAAGGGCAACAAGACATGAGGCAGGCTGTACTATATTACATGTAGCCAGTAGCAGGGTAATCATGATAATCCTTCACCTGACCTGAGTAATCAAAAATTACTTCTGTAAGCAGCATTTTAACATTTTGCTCAGAAGATTTTGAATATGTGTTATATATATGTTGAATATGTGTCTATTATATTTTTGCAGTCACTCTAAGTCACTGAGCTAAAACAACACTTGATGTTCAAATAGAACATGAACATACGTATTGTAACTTATGAGTAAGCTAACACTGCATTAGAGGTTCAAGTAGAACACAAACATATATTTATTAACTTACAGGTGAATGAACAGAGTGCTAGAGGCTCATATAGAACACAAACAAACATATAAAAATTTAGATATGATCTAACACCTTGCCAGAGGTGAACACAGAACACAAACATACATATACAGTAATTTAACCCAAGTCACAAATATGCATATACAGTAACTTACAAGTGAGCTAAAACTGCAACAAAGATATTTTTAATAATAAAAGATATTATAAATATTATAGAAAGTAAATATGATAGATATTATATAGTAACAGGAACTTTAGTAACAGATGAATAAAAAATGTTTTAAAGCAGGACATGTGACCAGAGGCGCCAAAAGCATTTTTTGGTCTTTGAGATAGCTAGCTTCCAGACTTGGAGCAAACTCCAAACATTTATATGTTTATACTTATGTCAAATAAGGATGCTTTGCAACAATTGCGATGATTGGAACTTGGGATCAAAAAAGCCCCAAAATTTTGTCTCCCTCCCTGCCCCAAACATGAGCAACGAGTTGATGAAATATTTTTTGTACTATTTTCAACTAGACTTATATTCATCAATAAATTTTAAATTTTATAGTAAAATATTTTAGCATTCAAATATTATGACCATATAAAGTTTAAACCCCCTCAATTTGAGGGGGTTGCAAATTTTATATTGTCATAATTTTTGAACACTAAGAGATATTACTATAAAACTTAAAATTTATTGATGAATATAAGTCTAGTTGAAAATAGTACAAAAAATTTTCATCGACTTGTTGCTCTCACGTTTGGGGTAGGGGGGACAAACTTTTGGGGCTTTTTTGATCCCAAGTTCCAATCATCGAAATTTTTTGCAAAGCATCCTTATTTGACATAAGTATAAACATATAAATGTTTGGAGTTTGCTCCATGTCTAAAAGTTACTATATAATATCTATAATATTTACTTTGTCTTTTATTGTTAAAAATATCTTTGTTGCAGCGTATGACCAAAAAATGCTTTTGGCACCCCTTCATGTGACAGATTGCACTGAATTACCTGTTACCAGTAACAGGGTGGTTATGATGATCTTAGGCCTGACCCTTATCTGTACAGTGAAAATATTTTTACATAACTAATTTGTTTAAACAAGAAATATTTTCTTAACCTTATCTCAACCATTAGTTTTTGATTTATTATAATTGTTTTATTATTTGCAATACCTATAGTATAAATGGTTTAAACAATTTGTATATGGTACTGTATATATGTAATATTTTTATTATAGTGGCCTCTATAGTTGTTATATTTTTCTATAACATTTAGGTTCATAAAAAAAATAAATTAAGTATAATTGAAATTGGATATAGTTTATAAGAAAAAACTATTAGTTAAAACTTTGCTCCCAATCATGTAACAATTTTACAATAAGCTTTGGAAAAAGTAGACAGAAAAAACTTTTAAAAACAATTAGAAAAACTTTAAATTTATACAATATGAAAATAAGAACTTAAAGTATTCATGTGCAAGGTCTTTACTAAGAGATTTTTTGTTGCCCACAAGTTTAAATGATTTCATTGTGAAAAATATACACAAAGTCAATAATCAAGGCTTCTCATTTACCTCCTTGTCTCATTTACCTCCTTGGAGAGTAGTTATAAAAAGTTGTTCTAACTTGAAGAATCATTGGAAGATACATATCATGTTTTCAAAATAAAACTTCTTAACTTAATGGTTGTTTCAATCACAAAATCTGGTTGATTTAATGCAGTAACATTTTTGAATTGTTTAAGAACATTCTTTTGTATATGTTATATTTTACACACTACTATTTTAGATATCTGGAAAAAAGGTTCCAAGAAGGGCACTAAAAAAAATCTTAGTGCACTAATCAACAGGTTTTAAAGAACACAAAGTGCTTAATTTTTGATTTTTTTGTTTGTTTGTAAATATTCTCAAAAATTATTAAGTTGTTATTTTTGTTGTTTTTAAAACAATTCAGTCGTTAATGTAAAACATTTGCAGTTATAATAATTCTGTTTATTTTACTTTTTTAGGTAAAGATAATTGCTATCCATTTAGATATTTTAGGAGGCATTGTTGATAAATGTATTTTTGAAAGTAAAACAGTTTTTGGAATTACAACAGTACAAAAGTATGCTTTAGGCATACTTTTGGCACAGACACTTTAAAAAAACAAAAACAAAAATCATATTTTTTTTTGCTTTATATCAAAAGGAAAAGTAGGATAGAAACATGAAATTAAAGTAGAACATTAAATTTTATTAATATTGTGAAAACAGTCTAAAGTAACCACATTTTTTGGGATATCAGTAAATTTTGAATTAGTCAAATCAATATTTTTCATGAGTTTCTTAGCTATAGATTCAACTATAAAAAATTTCTAAAAAAGATTTGCAATTTTAAACATTTAAGTTAATAATATATTTTATTAACTAGCCTAGTGTACTTTAATTATCTCAAACTTCATGTTGCTCTAGAATGTCTGAATGTATTTTGGGTGCTTATTAGTAGCATACCTTCTCATAATTATTCTTTTTGCCTACTGACAAATTAGAAATTATTTTCACTATAATTTATATTTGTTATTTTGTAATAATAGATACTTTGTTTATTTTAAATATTTGTATTATTTAAGTTAAACAAGCATATTTTTTTTCTTGCATTTAGGATATCGATGAATTGATCCAAATTAATTCGTTTGCTATGAATCGATTACCTGTGTTTTTTATTAAAGTACCTTCTCGAGTAAACTATGAGTTAAATGAATCTCATCAAGACGCAATCAAACAAACCACTTTTAATGCCAGTGATTCACCTCTGTATACTCAACTTTATAATTTAGGTTTTTTAGTAAAAGAAACAATAGGTACACATGAAACAAATGCATCTAATGATATAAATAGTTTTAATAGTATTTCAGTTATTAGAAGTGTTACTCCTAAGAGTGCCCTTATAGAAGATTTTTCGTTATTTCCTTGTTTTTTAATGTTTGTTCGACAAGTATTACAATACCATATAATTGCTGCTGCATGTGTATTGAATGATGCACACACAAGGTGTCTCGGTATGTTTATAAACTCTGCATTTGATATGGCTCGTGATATTAATGTTACACCAAAACGGATAGCTTATGCACGCTCCAAAGAAGCTGAACTGTTTCAATCTCTCATTAATATTGCAAATAAAAAACAAGAAGAAATAAGAGAAGTAATTCGAAATACCATTGAAGTTTTATGTCCACAATTACAACAAGAAGCTGAACTTTTAAAGATTCAAGGAGTTGTATTTAAGCAAAATAATGAGCTTGCAGATGTTGAAGATTTAGAAAAGTGTATTCAACAAGTTCAGGAGCTTGTTTTAAGTAGGTTAAATCAATCAGTTGCTGGTAAGTTAATCAGTTCAGTTGAATATCTAAAAGAAAGTTATGTTGGTACCTTGACACGATGTTTGACAAGTCTTGAAAAAGCTGATGCTGAATTTGCAAGAGAAAGTGGAGTTGTTGCCTCAGTGGCATTGAAACAGGTATTATTATTGTTGCTGAAATGAAATTTTTTTTTAATAGATTATTTGTTCTATTTTTGATGATCATAAGTTAGTTTATTAAATGTGGTTACATAAATCAAAGCCAGAAATAAAATCATATATTAAATAAAATAAAATTTGTTGACAGAAACTCGGTCTCATTTGTTCTTTGCACTTATTGTTCTTTGCTTATTCTTTATTCAAAGAGGGTGTAATATCTAATACTTTGTGGTCATGATTTATTGATCATATTAGTTCACTAAAATGTACTCGCCTTTCATTTATGGTTTTAGCTTTGTTACAACACCCATCTTGTATTTATAGAGCAGAAAAGAAACATCTTTAACACCTTGTGCTAGTGTTCATTTCAAAGAGGTGCGACTAATTTGTTTATATTGAAATAATATAAACATGTATTAACTTCTTTCAACATTTTTTGTTTATCTGAGAATTGTTTTATATTATATTATAATAATTCTTACTTTTTTATGTTTTAAAGTTGTATAGCTTTTATAAAAGGTTTTAGATGCAGCTTACCAGGTAGAAGTTACTGTACAAGCTAGTTTTTCATTCACTCGCCTTTTGTGGGAAAAGCTCAAGCAAGCCGTTCAGATGCTTCCAGGAAAACATTCTCCTGTTATAGATTCCTCTTGGAAAAGAAAAGTTGCTGGTGATGTAATAAGGTGCATAAGTGAATCTAGACTGGCAAAGAATATCTGCTCACAATTTCGTGCTCGTCTTATGCGTTCTCATGAAGCATTTACTCATTCAATGAGAATTCTAGAAATGCGACACAATGGCCGACTAGAAAAAAAAGAAGAGCAGCGCCTAAAGCTAAGAAAGGTTTTTGCACCTCGAGTTGCAAGATGTGTTCTTGAAAGTACATCATTAAGAGATTTAGTCTTGTTTGGAATGCCACAGCTTGGTCGTGAAATTGGTCGAGGTCAGTATGGTGTTGTTTATGCATGTGATAAATGGGGAGGAAAAGGACCTTGCGCCATCAAATCAGTTGTACCTCCTGATGATAAACATTGGAATGATTTAGCTCTTGAATTTTACTATACAAGGTACTTGTATTTAATGTTTGATTTATACATTTTTAGTAATAGTAATTTAATAATTAATAGTTTAAATACATAATTAAAAGTTTATTTACACGATAAAATATTTAAATAATTAATATATTAACAATACATAATTTGCCATTTTAATTAATATTTCCTACTTATTTATGTTTTAGAGCTATTCCAGAGCATGATCGAATTGTGCAGATTCGAGGTTCAGTAATTGATTATACATATGCTGGAGGTAGTTCTCCAGCTGTTTTACTTATCATGGATCGATTGCAAAGAGATTTGTATGCTGGTATAAAATGTGGTATGAGTTTTCGTAGTCGTTTACAAGTTGCCATAGATGTGGTTGAAGGGCTAAGATATTTACATAGTCAAGGTCTAATTCATCGAGATATTAAACTCAAAAATGTCTTAGTAAGTTTTTTTCTTCATTTTTTGTATTGAGTAAAACTTTAAAAAAATTTATACTCAATACAAAAAATGAAGAAAATTTTTGTTTTAAATTTAAACAAAAATTTTTTTTGTTCATTTGTTCAACTTTTATGAAAAATGCTTTTTTTTTACCTGTTTTTTTTTTTTTTTTAATCATTTTATCTAGTATTTATTCAAAGCATTCTCTTTGCTATTTTGTTTTAATTTAAGTAGGGAAAAAAATAAATTTTTTAAATCGCGCAGGCTAACTTAAAAAAGACCATCTTGCCAGCACTTTTTTGAGCTCTGGCATTAAATTTCAAATGGAGAAGACATATATATATATATATATATATATATATATATATATATATATATATATATATATATATATATATATATATATATATATATAAACAAGCCTTTCTTGAGAAGCGCTTGTAGTCGCGCGCCTTGTTTGTTCATGTTTAAATTAATTTTTTTAGAATAACTGACCACTGCAGTACGCATTTTTTAACTTACAAAGCATTTCGATAATTCACTGCAAAAAGCTTAACTTATTTACAAAGGAAAAAAAAACAATGCTTAAATAAGGAAACAAAACTGTAACGAAATATCAAGTTTAATTATATAAACTAGAAAATTTATTAATTATAAAAAGTAAATATAAAAAAAAAGTTTTTTATTATAAAATTTGTTGAAAAAAAATCTTTTATAATGATTTAACAACAATTGAAAGTTTTAATATGCAATTTATTCACGATTTTTATCAGTCCATATAATTAAGAAACTAATTTGCCATGTACAAGAAATTTTGTTAATTTTTTTTTCTTATGTTTATTCGTTTATTACATTTATTTGTTTTATTGTTTGGTTTTTAAAAAGTTTTTGCTATATTTGATGCTTTTTCTCAATACTTATATAATAGGAAAATAAGAAAATAAATTGCTATTTATTTGTAAAAAATATTATTTGAATAATAAATTTTGTTAATGACTGAATAAGTTAAATAAAAGAATAACTTCTTTAATAAATGTATTTACCGCATTTGATGCATGTATGAAATTGTTTCTTTTATATTGCCCAATGTTACTAGAGATAATGAACATAACGATTTCTCTGTTTAAAAAAATGTATTTAAAAACTTAAACAAAAATTTTTTTTAGCTTATTTTATTTAGATTTTCTATCTTCGGTTCTTTTCTTCGAGTATTGCTGATTTATTTTCTTGTTTCTTATAGCTTTATTTTGCCGCGAATTTTTTAAACGCTTACTATATAAAAACGATATGGCCAAGTTGTCTAAAAAAAATACTTTATGTGTGGACGTACAAGCACGCGCTTCCTGGGGAGGCTTACATATATGCACATATAAACATATACATACATATAAATTTAATATACTTATGATATACAAATATACATTAATATAAATATGTATATATGTATATATATACATATATGTATATATGTATATACAAATATCTTTCCATACTTAGCTTATCATAAAATGTCATTAATGGCGTGATCCTAAAAAAGGAACTGCAGGAGCTTTTATATGTGTAAAGAATTCAATATATACAGCTGTGCATAAGCTTTTTCAGAAGCTATCAAAAACAAGAAGTATATGTCAAATCTAGTAATCGTCATCAAAGCAGCCATCATTTCACATGATCAAGGGCTAAACATCCATCTTAACACCTATTTGACTCCTTAAGCCATGTTTTATTTTATTAAAGATTAATTTGTGGACCATATCAGATTTGCACTTTTAAATATTCATTTAGTGAATCTCATTAAAATATAATAAATACATGTTAAGTATTACAACCATAAAAAAAAAAATTATTAATACATTAGAGTTTGAATCTCAAATTTATATTTTAAAAACTTGTTTAACGCCAAATAGAAAACTAATAAAAATTACAGGGTGCACAACTTTTTCTTTCTCTTTGATGTAGATTGGTGGACTTTTCTCTCCATTAGAAGCGATGAATCCTAGCATCATGATGGGCTGATGGTGCTTGGTGTGACACACAGGTGGTGCTTTATCAACCTTCTGCACAATGAATCTGTCATTTCGCCTATTTATCACATAGTCAACACTAAAAAGTTTTTCATCTGAAAAAACTTTAACTGTTGACGAAGTATGGCTTTTTAGCTGATTTAGAAGCTTCTTTGATTGTTCCAATTGTAAAGTTTTTAGTCTTTCTGTTAAAAGTTGACATGAAGGTCGGGCCACACTATTTTCTAAGTGTTTTTAGAGTTCTTCTGATTGTTCTTTCATCAGCATTAAACAATTTTGCTGTCATTGAACATTAATCATAAAAAACAAATTGTGGAAGTATTTTATTTACATCACAAAACCCAGCCAAAAATTAGTTGGCGAATCGCTGCTGCACCCTGTACATCTATTTTTATAAACAGTTTATCAATTGTCTTCTTAGAAATAAGTGATTTTTGAAGCAACACTAAATTTTCAGTGTCGCTTTGCGACTAAGGATAAATCCAAAGCAACATCTTTTGAATTTTAGGAGCTAAGTCTTTAAATATAGGGTACAAATGAATAGCTTCTTCCTTCATTAATCAAGAAGCATATATAACTCTTTTTGGAAATAAACAGTTTAAATCTGTCAAATTTGTATTTTATAAAACCTACTTGTTTTATACAATATAAATTGGATTCACTCCTCTGCTACTATTATCGATAAAATTATTTACAACAGAAAAATGAGCAAATTACTTCGCTTTGAACTGTGACATTTACTAAATTGTCTTTGGCAATATTTGTTGAGCAACTTTTTGAACAAGAGATCCAAATGTAAAGTTAAAATGCTTAAATAAAGTTAATTAAATTATAGTAAACAATTGAATCCATCCATCCATTCATTTTATTTAACTAAAAATTGAAAATTACAAATTTTTATAAGTTTACAAAATTAGGTTAGGTGTCACTCATATAGTTAAAAACTAGTCAATTGGAGTGACACCTAAATAAAATAAACAAACAAATAACAAATTTCAACAGTAATATTAATAAATGAAAGCAAGAGTAATTTAAATTAATTATAAAAAAATAATGATTAAGTTATAATAAATTAAATAAAAAGACAAAAAAATATGGAAACACTCAATTAATAACAACAATAAAAATCATTAGCAGCAACAGCACAAATAATAACAAACTTTACGCAAACGAAAAAACAATTTCATTTACAAACAATTTATGGATGCAACAGCAACAAATTTTAAATCTTTAAAAAATATGAAAGTAATGGGTACAGAATGGGGTTGAAAATGTGTTTTAACTCTTATAATATAGATATCAATTTTGTTAAAAATTAATTTAATAAATATTGTAGTATGAAACAAATGAATTATAACCCATTTATAATAGTAACAAATTTATAAAGAAATGCATGTTTTAACTTTGCAAAGAATATTTTCTGTAACAATATTATATTTTTGATATAACTATGATTTGGCATATGAGAACAACAAAAAGCTAATAAACAAGGTATTAATTCTTGGGATATCACTTTATCTTCATTCGAAAACTTGCTGCTAAGAAATAGTTTTATGCAAGGTGAAAAGAAATCAATTAAAATTTGCTTAGTTTCACCATCAAATGGGATACTGTATATCTAAAAATATATGTATGTATTTAAAAAATAATTAAATTTAAAAAAATAAGGGCATTTAATTTACAACTATATATATACAACAAAATAACCATATTTATTTAAATAACATAAATTTATTATAAAATTAGTTTTCTTTCAATGTAACTAAAAGATAAGAACTATCAATGCCAGGGGTACAACATAGGCAACATCCCCTTCTTTAAAAAAAAAATGCAGGCCATGAAAAAGTTAAATTTTTTACTGAAATAATTTTAAAAGGAACGGTATTGTCCTCAACAGCCATATAAAACTTGTAACACATTGTAAATAAGGCAATGAAACTGTGAAGTAATGATATATTTTTTTTCTTATTTCACTTGTATTTCTTTAATCATATAGGCAGAAAATTGAACTCTATCATGAAACCATAAAGTCAATCCAGGACAATATTTAATACCATTAATCGTGATGCAGGTAACAAAATTGACTTAATTCCAGAAGAATTATAAAAAGAAGCTGCAATGTTTAAAAACCTCTTTATATCACTATAAGGCATATTTTTGAAGTTAAAATGTCTAACAATGTTTATTACTTGGTGTTTCCTCTCAAAAGCCATGCAACTGCTTCTTCTAAAGTGAAAACTCTGTGGTAATAAGAGAGAGACATGTTTAAAGAATATGTAGCAGCTTGATTAGGCATGAGATATGGCAATCAATTGTTGTATATAAAATTATTATTTAAAAATGTTAGTAAAGTACAATAAATAGAGAGAACTTAAACACTGCCAAGTTTCCTTTTAATAACCAAATCTACTATTACAGGTGGTTTTTCACTGTCTTTTGTGTATTGAAATAATTTTTCAAAGTTGCTCAAGCTATGTACTGTGAAAAAAACCTTTTAAAGTCACATGATTCAAGTATAGCTCTATCTGCAAAGGTATTAAATCTTCTAACAAATCACGCAGTAGATCAAAAAGAACTTACTTTGTCACATCAAATACCGTGATTTCAGATCACATCAAATACTCTAATTTTGGATAGAATATTATTAGATTAAACACCTTATAGTTTTGACCATGTCAAGTGTTCAACTCTAAGAATACAAGGATTATCTAATTGACTCTCTTGTGTCTAATCACCTTTCTTACCACCGAAAATGTTTATTATAAACTAATATATTTGACCTGGTTGAAAATGCTATAGCATCTTGCAACTTCCTTGTTAAAACCCTCATTAAACCAGCATATGCTTTGCAAGTTAGAATGAATCACCAATAAAATGTAGGTAAAATTGCA